>NW_028122775.1:0-134975 GCF_965194805.1 Balaenoptera borealis | reverse complement strand
ACCTGAATAAGGCAACTCAGACCTTTCAGAGATGTGTCCTGAACCTCTTGTTTTCTGAAATACCTATCTGGTGGTTGTGAGACTTAAGGCCAGCGTCCCCGAGAGACTTTTTCTATTTCTCCTAGTAAACCTAGACTCATCTTCTGTCACCTTCAACTCTACTCCAATTGTGTTCTTTCAACCCAGACCTCTGACCCTGCTTTTTACTTCTGCCGTTTCATCCTCGCTCCTGCTTCCTTTCCTAAATCCATACGTCTCTTTTGGCCTTCCTAGCCCTGGGCCAAGTTCCTTCCTCTTTGCTCAGTTTTTTACCCCTTTCCTTCATTCTCCCATCCAACTTTCAGTCCTTCCTTTCTCACGCCCCAGTTAGCAGCATCTGAAAATTCGAAAGGTTTGTTACTCGTCTATTAATTGTATTCCATTTACTTATTCAGTTCTATACCTGTCTTACCTGTGTATGGAAGAACAGCTGGTAGCCAAGGTGGCACCAAGAATCCTAGCAGCTCTCACTTGACCGTATCCGTAGTAGTCGGCAATTTCCATTTCGTTTTCCCTCTCGGTGAAAAATTGCAGCTTGCCCGAAGAGGTGTATCTGGCAGCATTCTCCCGTTGTTGTTGAGCCCGCCTCTTCATGGCCTCTCGCTCTGGCCTCTGCTCTTGTTCGATGGGCTTTGACATGACTGGCTCAGGCACGTTGGGTTCCCTCCATGGAACTCGTTGCTTGCTGAAGTCTTGGAGTAGAAATTGGGTTTGGAGCTTGGGTGGGGACTGGCGCTTATTCACAGCAGGGGGAACAGGCTCCCGCTGGAGAGGAGCGCCAGATGAAGTTTTGGAGGGTGCAGGCCTAGGAGCAGCAGACTGAGGGACACGAGGCTGGGTATGGTTGGTCCAAGCCGGTTGGGTTGGGTTGGTCACAGTTGGCTGAGCTGGTTTGGCGGGGCCTGGCAAAGAGGCAGGAGCTGGCTGGTGGGATGAATTGGCTGCAGCAGGTTGAGCTGAGTCAGTAGAACCAGGCTGGGCACGGTAAGCCCCAGCAGGCCGATGTGAGGCCAGAGACTGTGGCCTCCGAGGAGCGGGTCGAGCTTGAGGCTTGTCCCAGGCAGAAAAAGGCAGAGGTATCAACTTGACCTTCCCAGGAGGAGGCCGCTCATACTGGGCTGGAGACGGACACTCTGTTTCAGCACTGCTGTCTGTTTCTGGGCTTGGACTTGCGTTTTCTCAGGACCCTTCCCCTCACGTGGGGTATGCCGCCATGGCTGGATAGCTGGGGGTGGCTGGGGGTCTTTGGGGTTGCTTGACTTTCCCAAGAGCCGACAGGAAGAGAGCCCAGTTTTCGTCTCATTCTTCTTCCCCAGCGCATGAAGAACCTTCACAGACTCCAGCATGCGCACGCCAAGGGAGGTTCGAGGCTTTTGAAAGCTCTGTTGGAGAAGCTCAGTTTGGTGTTCCTTTCGCTTCGTGTGGGGGATTGCTGGCTTCTCTTCTGCCTTGACTTTGTTCCCTGACTGCTTGTTCTCCTCAGCCTTGTTTCTCCCTCTGGTCCTTTTGGTCTTTTCCTGCCCGTGGCTCTTAGTTTTGCTGATCTTTCTGGATGCAGCTTTCTGAGGTTTGCCTTGAGAGTGCTTGGCCGTGTTCACAGGAGCCCTGTCACTGACTGCAGCGTGGCATATAACCACTTCTCCCCCTAACAGGCACTCTGGATTCTTTGGCTGGATTTTGGCCTTGGGAGCGCCACTGATAGGCTCAGAGGCTTTCTGTTTGTTCTTCCTGGGTTGATCAGAGGGAACCTTTATGACACTTGGCTTTTCCTGCACCGGATTCACCTTAATGGCTCTGGTGTCTTTAGCTTTGATCACGTTGGGACCTTGGGATTGATCAAGATCTTTCAAAGGATTAAAGAGCTGGGGAAGGTGAATATCCTCCGCCAGTGTAGTAATGTCTGCAAGACCACTGCTAGGTTCAATCCCATTTTCAAGTGTCCCTAGGTCCTGACGACTCCGGCTGTTCTCTCCCAGATCAGCATTTTCAGAACCAGGCTGCTCCTCTTGGCTGAGGGGATCGGTGCAGGCCAGCGGCTGGTGAATATCAGGGATTCCTAAAGGGAGTAGTGGAGGATCTTGGTTCTCTGTTGGGATCTGGTAGGCATCCAGAGGCTTTGAAAGCTTGGTTTTGATATCATCCACGTGCTTACTCTCTATTTGTCCCTGGCTTGGAGCTGGAGGCAGGGCCAGGAGACGCCTGGCACTCTGGACTGGAGCTGTCACTGAAATGTCCCCAAGTTCAGATGGTGGGTTACTCTCAAGTATGTGGCTGTTTCTGCTACTGCAGGACTTGGGGAGTTCTTGACTTTGTGTCACACAAAACGTCTGGCTTGGAGGTTGCAATCCCAGGGAATTTTTCATCACCAGGGGGGAGGTCTCCATCCCTACAAAGGGATCAAGGGAGAAGTCAGTCCCTGGTAAGTGAGATGCTCCCCCTAAACACCAACACAGCAGTCGTGTACCTTTCAAGGGGTTCAGGGGCAAGATGGGCAAGGCATTTCTACTAACTCTTCTTAAGGATCACGGACGGTGCCCTATGCTACGAGGTAAGCGGTGACTGTTGTAATTCTTACTGGTGAGCCTTTCCTGTCGCTGATTCTCGGCTCGCTTTGTATTTCATAGGACTGTTATAAGTCCAATACAAAATGAGTCTTATTTTTAAAAACCTGAAATGTTTTACAAAGCCTAGCATTCTCATATAGGGTCCTTTCCATTCTCCCCACTTTCCCGAGAGGCCAAGAACACGTCACACCATGAACTAGGAGAGGGGGTAGAGCCCTTGCTGATGAAATACATCAACAAAGACAGAGTCTTAGCCTGCTTGCTCTCTGGACAGGATCTCGGACCACAAGGTCTTCAATCCTGGTATAAATGAAGGAAGTGAGGACAGTTCAACTGGCACTCTCATAACAAGAGTTCTGAAACACCTTCCGAAGAGACTATAGCAGTAGATGAGGGAAGGGAGTGCTACAGTGTGGCAGTACAGGGGGAACGATCGGCTACAGCAGTGAAAAGTGTGGTACCGATTGGTGTGCTCTCGGGGTTCTTGTACATGTAGCATAGATGACCTCTACAGTGGCCCTCCCACCGTCCCACCTGCATTAGGTGTTCTTTTTTTTTGTAATTTATGTTTATGTATTTATTTACTGTTTGAACTTATTTATTCTACGTATTTATTTTTTTGGCTGCACTGGGTCTCTCATTGCTGTGCACGGGCTTTCTCTAGTTGGCGGCTAGCGGGGGCTACTCTTGGTTGCGGTGTGCGGGCTTCTCATCGCGGTGGCTTCTCTTGTTGCGGAGCATGGGCTGTAGGCACGTGGGCTTCGGTAGTTGAGGCTCACGGGCTCTAGAATGCAGGCTCCGTCGTTGTGGCACATGCGCTTAGTTGCTGCACGGCATGTGGGATCTTCGCAGACCAGGGCTCGAACCCGTGTCCCCCGCATTGCATTGGCAGGCGGATTCTTAACCACGGCGCCACCAGGGAAGCCCTAGGTGTTCTCATAGAGAGTCTAAAAACAGAGGGCACTGAGCGAAGGTAGTGGTTATTAAAGGCTCAGGATCTAAATTCTACCTGCCTCTACACCCCTTCCCAGCTGTCGATTTGACCCCATTTTTGAATGCCGACCTCATTCTTCAACTTTCTCTGGCGTTTGTTATACTCACCTTGAAAACTTGTTTCTGTGATGCGTTGAGCAGACACAGGGTGGCAGACTGCAGAGGTGGAAGCTGGTGGTCGGATATTTGTGGGCTGAATCTCCTTCAGTCCCATTCCCATTTCTGGTTGCCCAGAGGCCCGACTTCCTGTGTATGACGCCGAGCCGTAGGATTGCGGGCAGGAGCCAAGTTCTCCATACAGTAAAGACCCCAGTGTGCCTTGGTTATAGTAATATACCTGGCTTCCTTCCTGGCAGGGAAGTGGCAGGCGGCTATGCCCCTGATTTGTTCGTGGGCCTCCTGATCCAGCAGTTCCCTTGGCTCTGCCCCTGTCGTCAGCTGCCCCTAGGATAACTCTGAGCCCTAGCCACTTCTCTGGTAGATTTCCCTATTCCCCCACTACAGTCACACCTGAATAAGGCAACTCAGACCTTTCAGAGATGTGTCCTGAACCTCTTGTTTTCTGAAATACCTATCTGGTGGTTGTGAGACTTAAGGCCAGCGTCCCCGAGAGACTTTTTCTATTTCTCCTAGTAAACCTAGACTCATCTTCTGTCACCTTCAACTCTACTCCAATTGTGTTCTTTCAACCCAGACCTCTGACCCTGCTTTTTACTTCTGCCGTTTCATCCTCGCTCCTGCTTCCTTTCCTAAATCCATACGTCTCTTTTGGCCTTCCTAGCCCTGGGCCAAGTTCCTTCCTCTTTGCTCAGTTTTTACCCCTTTCCTTCATTCTCCCATCCAACTTTCAGTCCTTCCTTTCTCACGCCCCAGTTAGCAGCATCTGAAAATTCGAAAGGTTTGTTACTCGTCTATTAATTGTATTCCATTTACTTATTCAGTTCTATACCTGTCTTACCTGTGTATGGAAGAACAGCTGGTAGCCAAGGTGGCACCAAGAATCCTAGCAGCTCTCACTTGACGTATCCGTAGTAGTCGGCAATTTCCATTTCGTTTTCCCTCTCGGTGAAAAATTGCAGCTTGCCCGAAGAGGTGTATCTGGCAGCATTCTCCCGTTGTTGTTGAGCCCGCCTCTTCATGGCCTCTCGCTCTGGCCTCTGCTCTTGTTCGATGGGCTTTGACATGACTGGCTCAGGCACGTTGGGTTCCCTCCATGGAACTCGTTGCTTGCTGAAGTCTTGGAGTAGAAATTGGGTTTGGAGCTTGGGTGGGGACTGGCGCTTATTCACAGCAGGGGGAACAGGCTCCCGCTGGAGAGGAGCGCCAGATGAAGTTTTGGAGGGTGCAGGCCTAGGAGCAGCAGACTGAGGGACACGAGGCTGGGTATGGTTGGTCCAAGCCGGTTGGGTTGGGTTGGTCACAGTTGGCTGAGCTGGTTTGGCGGGGCCTGGCAAAGAGGCAGGAGCTGGCTGGTGGGATGAATTGGCTGCAGCAGGTTGAGCTGAGTCAGTAGAACCAGGCTGGGCACGGTAAGCCCCAGCAGGCCGATGTGAGGCCAGAGACTGTGGCCTCCGAGGAGCGGGTCGAGCTTGAGGCTTGTCCCAGGCAGAAAAAGGCAGAGGTATCAACTTGACCTTCCCAGGAGGAGGCCGCTCATACTGGGCTGGAGACGGACACTCTGTTTCAGCACTGCTGTCTGGTTTCTGGGCTTGGACTTGCGTTTTCTCAGGACCCTTCCCCTCACGTGGGGTATGCCGCCATGGCTGGATAGCTGGGGGTGGCTGGGGGTCTTTGGGGTTGCTTGACTTTCCCAAGAGCCGACAGGAAGAGAGCCCAGTTTTCGTCTCATTCTTCTTCCCCAGCGCATGAAGAACCTTCACAGACTCCAGCATGCGCACGCCAAGGGAGGTTCGAGGCTTTTGAAAGCTCTGTTGGAGAAGCTCAGTTTGGTGTTCCTTTCGCTTCGTGTGGGGGATTGCTGGCTTCTCTTCTGCCTTGACTTTGTTCCCTGACTGCTTGTTCTCCTCAGCCTTGTTTCTCCCTCTGGTCCTTTTGGTCTTTTCCTGCCCGTGGCTCTTAGTTTTGCTGATCTTTCTGGATGCAGCTTTCTGAGGTTTGCCTTGAGAGTGCTTGGCCGTGTTCACAGGAGCCCTGTCACTGACTGCAGCGTGGCATATAACCACTTCTCCCCCTAACAGGCACTCTGGATTCTTTGGCTGGATTTTGGCCTTGGGAGCGCCACTGATAGGCTCAGAGGCTTTCTGTTTGTTCTTCCTGGGTTGATCAGAGGGAACCTTTATGACACTTGGCTTTTCCTGCACCGGATTCACCTTAATGGCTCTGGTGTCTTTAGCTTTGATCACGTTGGGACCTTGGGATTGATCAAGATCTTTCAAAGGATTAAAGAGCTGGGGAAGGTGAATATCCTCCGCCAGTGTAGTAATGTCTGCAAGACCACTGCTAGGTTCAATCCCATTTTCAAGTGTCCCTAGGTCCTGACGACTCCGGCTGTTCTCTCCCAGATCAGCATTTTCAGAACCAGGCTGCTCCTCTTGGCTGAGGGGATCGGTGCAGGCCAGCGGCTGGTGAATATCAGGGATTCCTAAAGGGAGTAGTGGAGGATCTTGGTTCTCTGTTGGGATCTGGTAGGCATCCAGAGGCTTTGAAAGCTTGGTTTTGATATCATCCACGTGCTTACTCTCTATTTGTCCCTGGCTTGGAGCTGGAGGCAGGGCCAGGAGACGCCTGGCACTCTGGACTGGAGCTGTCACTGAAATGTCCCCAAGTTCAGATGGTGGGTTACTCTCAAGTATGTGGCTGTTTCTGCTACTGCAGGACTTGGGGAGTTCTTGACTTTGTGTCACACAAAACGTCTGGCTTGGAGGTTGCAATCCCAGGGAATTTTTCATCACCAGGGGGGAGGTCTCCATCCCTACAAAGGGATCAAGGGAGAAGTCAGTCCCTGGTAAGTGAGATGCTCCCCCTAAACACCAACACAGCAGTCGTGTACCTTTCAAGGGGTTCAGGGGCAAGATGGGCAAGGCATTTCTACTAACTCTTCTTAAGGATCACGGACAGTGCCCTATGCTACGAGGTAAGCGGTGACTGCTGTAGTTCTTACTGGTGATCCTTTCCTGTCACTGATTCTCGGCTTTCTTTGTATTTCATAGGACTGTTGTCAGTCCAATACAAAATGAGTCTTATTTTTAAAAACCTGAAATGTTTTACAGAGCCTAGCATTCTCATATAGGGTCCTTTCCATTCTCCCCACTTTCCCGAGAGGCCAAGAACACGTCACACCATGAACTAGGAGAGGGGGTAGAGCCCTTTCTGATGAAATACATCAACAAAGACAGAGCCTTAGCCTGCTTGCTCTCTGGACAGGATCTCGGACCACAAGGTCTTCAATCCTGGTATAAATGAAGGAAGTGAGGACAGTTCAACTGGCACTCTCATAACAAGAGTTCGGAAACACCTTCCGAAGAGACTATAGCAGTAGATGAGGGAAGGGAGTGCTACAGTGTGGCAGTACAGGGGGAACGATCGGCTACAGCAGTGAAAAGTGTGGTACCGATTGGTGTGCTCTCGGGGTTCTTGTACATGTAGCATAGAT
This sequence comes from Balaenoptera borealis, assembly GCF_965194805.1. Classification (NCBI taxonomy): domain Eukaryota; kingdom Metazoa; phylum Chordata; class Mammalia; order Artiodactyla; family Balaenopteridae; genus Balaenoptera; species Balaenoptera borealis. Next base: position 127,766 of record NW_028122775.1, on the reverse strand, counting down.
GACCTCTACGGTGGCCCTCCCACCTTCCCACCTGCATTAGGTGTTCTTTTTTTTTGTAATTTATGTTTATGTATTTATTTACTGTTTGAACTTATTTATTCTACGTATTTATGTTTTTGGCTGCACTGGGTCTCTCATTGCTGTGCACGGGCTTTCTCTAGTTGGCGGCTAGCGGGGGCTACTCTCGGTTGCGGTGTGCGGGCATCTCATCGCGGTGGCTTCTCTTGTTGCGGAGCATGGGCTGTAGGCACGTGGGCTTCGGTAGTTGAGGCTCACGGGCTCTAGAATGCAGGCTCCGTCGTCGTGGCACATGCGCTTAGTTGCTGCACGGCATGTGGGATCTTCGCAGACCAGGGCTCGAACCCGTGTCCCCTGCATTGGCAGGCGCCACCAGGGAAGCCCTAGGTGTTCTCATATAGAGTCTAAAAACAGAGAGCACTGAGAGAAGGTAGTGGTTATTAAAGGCTCAGGATCTAAATTCTACCTGTCTCTACACCCCTTCCCAGCTGTCGATTTGACCCCATTTTTGAATGCTGACCTCATTGTTCAACTTTTCTCTGCCGTCTGTATACTCACCTTGAAAACTTGTTTCTGTGATGCGTTGAGCAGACACAGGGTGGCAGATTGCAGAGGTGGAAGCTGGTGGTCGGATATTTGTGGGCTGAATCTCCTTCAGTCCCATTCCCATTTCTGGTTGCCCAGAGGCCCTACTTCCTGTGTGTGACGCCGAGCCGTAGGATTGCGGGCAGGAGCCAAGTTCTCCATACAGTAAAGACCCCAGTGTGCCTTGGTTACAGTAATATACCTGGCTTCCTTCCTGGCAGGGAAGTGACAGGCGGCTATGCCCCTGCTTTGTTCGTGGGCCTCCTGATCCAGCAGTTCCCTTGGCTCTGCCCCTGTCGTCAGCTGCCCCTAGGATAACTCTGAGCCCTAGCCACTTCTCTGGTAGATTTCCCTATTCCCCCACTACAGTCACACCTGAATAAGGCAACTCAGACCTTTCAGAGATGTGTCCTGAACCTCTTGTTTTCTGAAATACCTATCTGGTGGTTGTGAGACTTAAGGCCAGCGTCCCCGAGAGACTTTTTCTATTTCTCCTAGTAAACCTAGACTCATCTTCTGTCACCTTCAACTCTACTCCAATTGTGTTCTTTCAACCCAGACCTCTGACCCTGCTTTTTACTTCTGCCATTTCATCCTCGCTCCTGCTTCCTTTCCTAAATCCATACGTCTCTTTTGGCCTTCCTAGCCCTGGGCCAAGTTCCTTCCTCTTTGCTCAGTTTTTACCCCTTTCCTTCATTCTCCCATCCAACTTTCAGTCCTTCCTTTCTCACGCCCCAGTTAGCAGCATCTGAAAATTCGAAAGGTTTGTTACTCGTCTATTAATTGTATTCCATTTACTTACTCAGTTCTATACCTGTCTTACCTGTGTATGGAAGAACAGCTGGTAGCCAAGGTGGCACCAAGAATCCTAGCAGCTCTCACTTGACGTATCCGTAGTAGTCGGCAATTTCCATTTCGTTTTCCCTCTCGGTGAAAAATTGCAGCTTGCCCGAAGAGGTGTATCTGGCAGCATTCTCCCGTTGTTGTTGAGCCCGCCTCTTCATGGCCTCTCGCTCTGGCCTCTGCTCTTGTTCGATGGGCTTTGACATGACTGGCTCAGGCACGTTGGGTTCCCTCCATGGAACTCGTTGCTTGCTGAAGTCTTGGAGTAGAAAGTGGGTTTGGAGCTTGGGTGGGGACTGGCGCTTATTCACAGCAGGGGGAACAGGCTCCCGCTGGAGAGGAGCGCCAGATGAAGTTTTGGAGGGTGCAGGCCTAGGAGCAGCAGACTGAGGGACACGAGGCTGGGTATGGTTGGGCCAAGCCGGTTGGGTTGGGTTGGTCACAGTTGGCTGAGCTGGTTTGGCGGGGCCTGGCAAAGAGGCAGGAGCTGGCTGGGATGAATTGGCTGCAGCAGGTTGAGCTGAGTCAGTAGAACCAGGCTGGGCACGGTAAGCCCCAGCAGGCCGATGTGAGGCCAGAGACTGTGGCCTCCGAGGAGCGGGTCGAGCTTGAGGCTTGTCCCAGGCAGAAAAAGGCAGAGGTATCAACTTGACCTTCCCAGGAGGAGGCCGCTCATACTGGGCTGGAGACGGACACTCTGTTTCAGCACTGCTGTCTGGTTTCTGGGCTTGGACTTGCGTTTTCTCAGGACCCTTCCCCTCACGTGGGGTATGCCGCCATGGCTGGATAGCTGGGGGTGGCTGGGGGTCTTTGGGGTTGCTTGACTTTCCCAAGAGCCGACAGGAAGAGAGCCCAGTTTTCGTCTCATTCTTCTTCCCCAGCGCATGAAGAACCTTCACAGACTCCAGCATGCGCACGCCAAGGGAGGTTCGAGGCTTTTGAAAGCTCTGTTGGAGAAGCTCAGTTTGGTGTTCCTTTCGCTTCGTGTGGGGGATTGCTGGCTTCTCTTCTGCCTTGACTTTGTTCCCTGACTGCTTGTTCTCTTCAGCCTTGTTTCTCCCTCTGGTCCTTTTGGTCTTTTCCTGCCCGTGGCTCTTAGTTTTGCTGATTTTTCTGGATGCAGCTTTCTGAGGTTTGCCTTGAGAGTGCTTGGCCGTGTTCACAGGAGCCCTGTCACTGACTGCAGCGTGGCATATAACCACTTCTCCCCCTAACAGGCACTCTGGATTCTTTGGCTGGATTTTGGCCTTGGGAGCGCCACTGATAGGCTCAGAGGCTTTCTGTTTGTTCTTCCTGGGTTGATCAGAGGGAACCTTTATGACACTTGGCTTTTCCTGCACCTGATTCACCTTAATGGCTCTGGTGTCTTTAGCTTTGATCACGTTGGGACCTTGGGATTGATCAAGATCTTTCAAAGGATTAAAGAGCTGGGGAAGGTGAATATCCTCCGCCAGTGTAGTAATGTCTGCAAGACCACTGCTAGGTTCAATCCCATTTTCAAGTGTCCCTAGGTCCTGACGACTCCGGCTGTTCTCTCCCAGATCAGCATTTTCAGAACCAGGCTGCTCCTCTTGGCTGAGGGGATCGGTGCAGGCCAGCGGCTGGTGACTATCAGGGATTCCTAAAGGGAGTAGTGGAGGATCTTGGTTCTCTGTTGGGATCTGGTAGGCATCCAGAGGCTTTGAAAGCTTGGTTTTGATATCATCCACGTGCTTACTCTCTATTTGTCCCTGGCTTGGAGCTGGAGGCAGGGCCAGGAGACGCCTGGCACTCTGGACTGGAGCTGTCACTGAAATGTCCCCAAGTTCAGATGGTGGGTTACTCTCAAGTATGTGGCTGTTTCTGCTACTGCAGGACTTGGGGAGTTCTTGACTTTGTGTCACACAAAACGTCTGGCTTGGAGGTTGCAATCCCAGGGAATTTTTCATCACCAGGGGGGAGGTCTCCATCCCTACAAAGGGATCAAGGGAGAAGTCAGTCCCTGGTAAGTGAGATGCTCCCCCTAAACACCAACACAGCAGTCGTGTACCTTTCAAGGGGTTCAGGGGCAAGATGGGCAAGGCATTTCTACTAACTCTTCTTAAGGATCATGGACAGTGCCCTATGCTACGAGGTAAGCGGTGACTGTTGTAATTCTTACTGGTGAGCCTTTCCTGTCGCTGATTCTCGGCTCGCTTTGTATTTCATAGGACTGTTATAAGTCCAATACAAAATGAGTCTTATTTTTAAAAACCTGAAATGTTTTACAAAGCCTAGCATTCTCATATAGGGTCCTTTCCATTCTCCCCACTTTCCCGAGAGGCCAAGAACACGTCACACCATGAACTAGGAGAGGGGGTAGAGCCCTTGCTGATGAAATACATCAACAAAGACAGAGTCTTAGCCTGCTTGCTCTCTGGACAGGATCTCGGACCACAAGGTCTTCAATCCTGGTATAAATGAAGGAAGTGAGGACAGTTCAACTGGCACTCTCATAACAAGAGTTCTGAAACACCTTCCGAAGAGACTATAGCAGTAGATGAGGGAAGGGAGTGCTACAGTGTGGCAGTACAGGGGGAACGATCGGCTACAGCAGTGAAAAGTGTGGTACCGATTGGTGTGCTCTCGGGGTTCTTGTACATGTAGCATAGATGACCTCTACAGTGGCCCTCCCACCGTCCCACCTGCATTAGGTGTTCTTTTTTTTTGTAATTTATGTTTATGTATTTATTTACTGTTTGAACTTATTTATTCTACGTATTTATTTTTTTGGCCGCACTGGGTCTGTCATTGCTGTGCATGGGCTTTCTCTAGTTGGCGGCTAGCGGGGGCTACTCTCGGTTGCGGTGTGCGGGCATCTCATCGCGGTGGCTTCTCTTGTTGCGGAGCATGGGCTGTAGGCACGTGGGCTTCGGTAGTTGAGGCCTACGGGCTCTAGAATGCAGGCTCCGTCGTTGTGGCACATGCGCTTAGTTGCTGCACGGCATGTGGGATCTTCGCAGACCAGGGCTCGAACCCGTGTCCCCTGCATTGGCAGGCGCCACCAGGGAAGCCCTAGGTGTTCTCATATAGAGTCTAAAAACAGAGAGCACTGAGAGAAGGTAGTGGTTATTAAAGGCTCAGGATCTAAATTCTACCTGTCTCTACACCCCTTCCCAGCTGTCGATTTGACCCCATTTTTGAATGCTGACCTCATTGTTCAACTTTTCTCTGCCGTCTGTATACTCACCTTGAAAACTTGTTTCTGTGATGCGTTGAGCAGACACAGGGTGGCAGATTGCAGAGGTGGAAGCTGGTGGTCGGATATTTGTGGGCTGAATCTCCTTCAGTCCCATTCCCATTTCTGGTTGCCCAGAGGCCCTACTTCCTGTGTGTGACGCAGAGCCGTAGGATTGCGGGCAGGAGCCAAGTTCTCCATACAGTAAAGACCCCAGTGTGCCTTGGTTATAGTAATATACCTGGCTTCCTTCCTGGCAGGGAAGTGACAGGCGGCTATGCCCCTGATTTGTTCGTGGGCCTCCTGATCCAGCAGTTCCCTTGGCTCTGCCCCTGTCGTCAGCTGCCCCTAGGATAACTCTGAGCCCTAGCCACTTCTCTGGTAGATTTCCCTATTCCCCCACTACAGTCACACCTGAATAAGGCAACTCAGACCTTTCAGAGATGTGTCCTGAACCTCTTGTTTTCTGAAATACCTATCTGGTGGTTGTGAGACTTAAGGCCAGCGTCCCCGAGAGACTTTTTCTATTTCTCCTAGTAAACCTAGACTCATCTTCTGTCACCTTCAACTCTACTCCAATTGTGTTCTTTCAACCCAGACCTCTGACCCTGCTTTTTACTTCTGCCGTTTCATCCTCGCTCCTGCTTCCTTTCCTAAATCCATACGTCTCTTTTGGCCTTCCTAGCCCTGGGCCAAGTTCCTTCCTCTTTGCTCAGTTTTTACCCCTTTCCTTCATTCTCCCATCCAACTTTCAGTCCTTCCTTTCTCACGCCCCAGTTAGCAGCATCTGAAAATTCGAAAGGTTTGTTACTCGTCTATTAATTGTATTCCATTTACTTATTCAGTTCTATACCTGTCTTACCTGTGTATGGAAGAACAGCTGGTAGCCAAGGTGGCACCAAGAATCCTAGCAGCTCTCACTTGACGTATCCGTAGTAGTCGGCAATTTCCATTTCGTTTTCCCTCTCGGTGAAAAATTGCAGCTTGCCCGAAGAGGTGTATCTGGCAGCATTCTCCCGTTGTTGTTGAGCCCGCCTCTTCATGGCCTCTCGCTCTGGCCTCTGCTCTTGTTCGATGGGCTTTGACATGACTGGCTCAGGCACGTTGGGTTCCCTCCATGGAACTCGTTGCTTGCTGAAGTCTTGGAGTAGAAATTGGGTTTGGAGCTTGGGTGGGGACTGGCGCTTATTCACAGCAGGGGGAACAGGCTCCCGCTGGAGAGGAGCGCCAGATGAAGTTTTGGAGGGTGCAGGCCTAGGAGCAGCAGACTGAGGGACACGAGGCTGGGTATGGTTGGTCCAAGCCGGTTGGGTTGGGTTGGTCACAGTTGGCTGAGCTGGTTTGGCGGGGCCTGGCAAAGAGGCAGGAGCTGGCTGGTGGGATGAATTGGCTGCAGCAGGTTGAGCTGAGTCAGTAGAACCAGGCTGGGCACGGTAAGCCCCAGCAGGCCGATGTGAGGCCAGAGACTGTGGCCTCCGAGGAGCGGGTCGAGCTTGAGGCTTGTCCCAGGCAGAAAAAGGCAGAGGTATCAACTTGACCTTCCCAGGAGGAGGCCGCTCATACTGGGCTGGAGACGGACACTCTGTTTCAGCACTGCTGTCTGGTTTCTGGGCTTGGACTTGCGTTTTCTCAGGACCCTTCCCCTCACGTGGGGTATGCCGCCATGGCTGGATAGCTGGGGGTGGCTGGGGGTCTTTGGGGTTGCTTGACTTTCCCAAGAGCCGACAGGAAGAGAGCCCAGTTTTCGTCTCATTCTTCTTCCCCAGCGCATGAAGAACCTTCACAGACTCCAGCATGCGCACGCCAAGGGAGGTTCGAGGCTTTTGAAAGCTCTGTTGGAGAAGCTCAGTTTGGTGTTCCTTTCGCTTCGTGTGGGGGATTGCTGGCTTCTCTTCTGCCTTGACTTTGTTCCCTGACTGCTTGTTCTCCTCAGCCTTGTTTCTCCCTCTGGTCCTTTTGGTCTTTTCCTGCCCGTGGCTCTTAGTTTTGCTGATCTTTCTGGATGCAGCTTTCTGAGGTTTGCCTTGAGAGTGCTTGGCCGTGTTCACAGGAGCCCTGTCACTGACTGCAGCGTGGCATATAACCACTTCTCCCCCTAACAGGCACTCTGGATTCTTTGGCTGGATTTTGGCCTTGGGAGCGCCACTGATAGGCTCAGAGGCTTTCTGTTTGTTCTTCCTGGGTTGATCAGAGGGAACCTTTATGACACTTGGCTTTTCCTGCACCGGATTCACCTTAATGGCTCTGGTGTCTTTAGCTTTGATCACGTTGGGACCTTGGGATTGATCAAGATCTTTCAAAGGATTAAAGAGCTGGGGAAGGTGAATATCCTCCGCCAGTGTAGTAATGTCTGCAAGACCACTGCTAGGTTCAATCCCATTTTCAAGTGTCCCTAGGTCCTGACGACTCCGGCTGTTCTCTCCCAGATCAGCATTTTCAGAACCAGGCTGCTCCTCTTGGCTGAGGGGATCGGTGCAGGCCAGCGGCTGGTGAATATCAGGGATTCCTAAAGGGAGTAGTGGAGGATCTTGGTTCTCTGTTGGGATCTGGTAGGCATCCAGAGGCTTTGAAAGCTTGGTTTTGATATCATCCACGTGCTTACTCTCTATTTGTCCCTGGCTTGGAGCTGGAGGCAGGGCCAGGAGACGCCTGGCACTCTGGACTGGAGCTGTCACTGAAATGTCCCCAAGTTCAGATGGTGGGTTACTCTCAAGTATGTGGCTGTTTCTGCTACTGCAGGACTTGGGGAGTTCTTGACTTTGTGTCACACAAAACGTCTGGCTTGGAGGTTGCAATCCCAGGGAATTTTTCATCACCAGGGGGGAGGTCTCCATCCCTACAAAGGGATCAAGGGAGAAGTCAGTCCCTGGTAAGTGAGATGCTCCCCCTAAACACCAACACAGCAGTCGTGTACCTTTCAAGGGGTTCAGGGGCAAGATGGGCAAGGCATTTCTACTAACTCTTCTTAAGGATCACGGACGGTGCCCTATGCTACGAGGTAAGCGGTGACTGTTGTAATTCTTACTGGTGAGCCTTTCCTGTCGCTGATTCTCGGCTCGCTTTGTATTTCATAGGACTGTTATAAGTCCAATACAAAATGAGTCTTATTTTTAAAAACCTGAAATGTTTTACAAAGCCTAGCATTCTCATATAGGGTCCTTTCCATTCTCCCCACTTTCCCGAGAGGCCAAGAACACGTCACACCATGAACTAGGAGAGGGGGTAGAGCCCTTGCTGATGAAATACATCAACAAAGACAGAGTCTTAGCCTGCTTGCTCTCTGGACAGGATCTCGGACCACAAGGTCTTCAATCCTGGTATAAATGAAGGAAGTGAGGACAGTTCAACTGGCACTCTCATAACAAGAGTTCTGAAACACCTTCCAAAGAGACTATAGCAGTAGATGAGGGAAGGGAGTGCTACAGTGTGGCAGTACAGGGGGAACGATCGGCTACAGCAGTGAAAAGTGTGGTACCGATTGGTGTGCTCTCGGGGTTCTTGTACATGTAGCATAGATGACCTCTACAGTGGCCCTCCCACCTTCCCACCTGCATTAGGTGTTCTTTTTTTTTGTAATTTATGTTTATGTATTTATTTACTGTTTGAACTTATTTATTCTACGTATTTATTTTTTTGGCCGCACTGGGTCTCTCATTGCTGTGCACGGGCTTTCTCTAGTTGGCGGCTAGCGGGGGCTACTCTCGGTTGCGGTGTGCGGGCATCTCATCGCGGTGGCTTCTCTTGTTGCGGAGCATGGGCTGTAGGCACGTGGGCTTCGGTAGTTGAGGCCTACGGGCTCTAGAATGCAGGCTCCGTCGTTGTGGCACATGCGCTTAGTTGCTGCACGGCATGTGGGATCTTCGCAGACCAGGGCTCGAACCCGTGTCCCCTGCATTGGCAGGCGCCACCAGGGAAGCCCTAGGTGTTCTCATATAGAGTCTAAAAACAGAGAGCACTGAGAGAAGGTAGTGGTTATTAAAGGCTCAGGATCTAAATTCTACCTGTCTCTACACCCCTTCCCAGCTGTCGATTTGACCCCATTTTTGAATGCTGACCTCATTGTTCAACTTTTCTCTGCCGTCTGTATACTCACCTTGAAAACTTGTTTCTGTGATGCGTTGAGCAGACACAGGGTGGCAGATTGCAGAGGTGGAAGCTGGTGGTCGGATATTTGTGGGCTGAATCTCCTTCAGTCCCATTCCCATTTCTGGTTGCCCAGAGGCCCTACTTCCTGTGTGTGACGCAGAGCCGTAGGATTGCGGGCAGGAGCCAAGTTCTCCATACAGTAAAGACCCCAGTGTGCCTTGGTTATAGTAATATACCTGGCTTCCTTCCTGGCAGGGAAGTGACAGGCGGCTATGCCCCTGATTTGTTCGTGGGCCTCCTGATCCAGCAGTTCCCTTGGCTCTGCCCCTGTCGTCAGCTGCCCCTAGGATAACTCTGAGCCCTAGCCACTTCTCTGGTAGATTTCCCTATTCCCCCACTACAGTCACACCTGAATAAGGCAACTCAGACCTTTCAGAGATGTGTCCTGAACCTCTTGTTTTCTGAAATACCTATCTGGTGGTTGTGAGACTTAAGGCCAGCGTCCCCGAGAGACTTTTTCTATTTCTCCTAGTAAACCTAGACTCATCTTCTGTCACCTTCAACTCTACTCCAATTGTGTTCTTTCAACCCAGACCTCTGACCCTGCTTTTTACTTCTGCCGTTTCATCCTCGCTCCTGCTTCCTTTCCTAAATCCATACGTCTCTTTTGGCCTTCCTAGCCCTGGGCCAAGTTCCTTCCTCTTTGCTCAGTTTTTACCCCTTTCCTTCATTCTCCCATCCAACTTTCAGTCCTTCCTTTCTCACGCCCCAGTTAGCAGCATCTGAAAATTCGAAAGGTTTGTTACTCGTCTATTAATTGTATTCCATTTACTTATTCAGTTCTATACCTGTCTTACCTGTGTATGGAAGAACAGCTGGTAGCCAAGGTGGCACCAAGAATCCTAGCAGCTCTCACTTGACGTATCCGTAGTAGTCGGCAATTTCCATTTCGTTTTCCCTCTCGGTGAAAAATTGCAGCTTGCCCGAAGAGGTGTATCTGGCAGCATTCTCCCGTTGTTGTTGAGCCCGCCTCTTCATGGCCTCTCGCTCTGGCCTCTGCTCTTGTTCGATGGGCTTTGACATGACTGGCTCAGGCACGTTGGGTTCCCTCCATGGAACTCGTTGCTTGCTGAAGTCTTGGAGTAGAAATTGGGTTTGGAGCTTGGGTGGGGACTGGCGCTTATTCACAGCAGGGGGAACAGGCTCCCGCTGGAGAGGAGCGCCAGATGAAGTTTTGGAGGGTGCAGGCCTAGGAGCAGCAGACTGAGGGACACGAGGCTGGGTATGGTTGGTCCAAGCCGGTTGGGTTGGGTTGGTCACAGTTGGCTGAGCTGGTTTGGTGGGGCCTGGCAAAGAGGCAGGAGCTGGCTGGTGGGATGAATTGGCTGCAGCAGGTTGAGCTGAGTCAGTAGAACCAGGCTGGGCACGGTAAGCCCCAGCAGGCCGATGTGAGGCCAGAGACTGTGGCCTCCGAGGAGCGGGTCGAGCTTGAGGCTTGTCCCAGGCAGAAAAAGGCAGAGGTATCAACTTGACCTTCCCAGGAGGAGGCCGCTCATACTGGGCTGGAGACGGACACTCTGTTTCAGCACTGCTGTCTGGTTTCTGGGCTTGGACTTGCGTTTTCTCAGGACCCTTCCCCTCACGTGGGGTATGCCGCCATGGCTGGATAGCTGGGGGTGGCTGGGGGTCTTTGGGGTTGCTTGACTTTCCCAAGAGCCGACAGGAAGAGAGCCCAGTTTTCGTCTCATTCTTCTTCCCCAGCGCATGAAGAACCTTCACAGACTCCAGCATGCGCACGCCAAGGGAGGTTCGAGGCTTTTGAAAGCTCTGTTGGAGAAGCTCAGTTTGGTGTTCCTTTCGCTTCGTGTGGGGGATTGCTGGCTTCTCTTCTGCCTTGACTTTGTTCCCTGACTGCTTGTTCTCCTCAGCCTTGTTTCTCCCTCTGGTCCTTTTGGTCTTTTCCTGCCCGTGGCTCTTAGTTTTGCTGATCTTTCTGGATGCAGCTTTCTGAGGTTTGCCTTGAGAGTGCTTGGCCGTGTTCACAGGAGCCCTGTCACTGACTGCAGCGTGGCATATAACCACTTCTCCCCCTAACAGGCACTCTGGATTCTTTGGCTGGATTTTGGCCTTGGGAGCGCCACTGATAGGCTCAGAGGCTTTCTGTTTGTTCTTCCTGAGTTGATCAGAGGGAACCTTTATGACACTTGGCTTTTCCTGCACCGGATTCACCTTAATGGCTCTGGTGTCTTTAGCTTTGATCACGTTGGGACCTTGGGATTGATCAAGATCTTTCAAAGGATTAAAGAGCTGGGGAAGGTGAATATCCTCCGCCAGTGTAGTAATGTCTGCAAGACCACTGCTAGGTTCAATCCCATTTTCAAGTGTCCCTAGGTCCTGACGACTCCGGCTGTTCTCTCCCAGATCAGCATTTTCAGAACCAGGCTGCTCCTCTTGGCTGAGGGGATCGGTGCAGGCCAGCGGCTGGTGAATATCAGGGATTCCTAAAGGGAGTAGTGGAGGATCTTGGTTCTCTGTTGGGATCTGGTAGGCATCCAGAGGCTTTGAAAGCTTGGTTTTGATATCATCCACGTGCTTACTCTCTATTTGTCCCTGGCTTGGAGCTGGAGGCAGGGCCAGGAGACGCCTGGCACTCTGGACTGGAGCTGTCACTGAAATGTCCCCAAGTTCAGATGGTGGGTTACTCTCAAGTATGTGGCTGTTTCTGCTACTGCAGGACTTGGGGAGTTCTTGACTTTGTGTCACACAAAACGTCTGGCTTGGAGGTTGCAATCCCAGGGAATTTTTCATCACCAGGGGGGAGGTCTCCATCCCTACAAAGGGATCAAGGGAGAAGTCAGTCCCTGGTAAGTGAGATGCTCCCCCTAAACACCAACACAGCAGTCGTGTACCTTTCAAGGGGTTCAGGGGCAAGATGGGCAAGGCATTTCTACTAACTCTTCTTAAGGATCACGGACGGTGCCCTATGCTACGAGGTAAGCGGTGACTGTTGTAATTCTTACTGGTGAGCCTTTCCTGTCGCTGATTCTCGGCTCGCTTTGTATTTCATAGGACTGTTATAAGTCCAATACAAAATGAGTCTTATTTTTAAAAACCTGAAATGTTTTACAAAGCCTAGCATTCTCATATAGGGTCCTTTCCATTCTCCCCACTTTCCCGAGAGGCCAAGAACACGTCACACCATGAACTAGGAGAGGGGGTAGAGCCCTTGCTGATGAAATACATCAACAAAGACAGAGTCTTAGCCTGCTTGCTCTCTGGACAGGATCTCGGACCACAAGGTCTTCAATCCTGGTATAAATGAAGGAAGTGAGGACAGTTCAACTGGCACTCTCATAACAAGAGTTCTGAAACACCTTCCGAAGAGACTATAGCAGTAGATGAGGGAAGGGAGTGCTACAGTGTGGCAGTACAGGGGGAACGATCGGCTACAGCAGTGAAAAGTGTGGTACCGATTGGTGTGCTCTCGGGGTTCTTGTACATGTAGCATAGATGACCTCTACAGTGGCCCTCCCACCGTCCCACCTGCATTAGGTGTTCTTTTTTTTTGTAATTTATGTTTATGTATTTATTTACTGTTTGAACTTATTTATTCTACGTATTTATTTTTTTGGCTGCACTGGGTCTCTCATTGCTGTGCACGGGCTTTCTCTAGTTGGCGGCTAGCGGGGGCTACTCTTGGTTGCGGTGTGCGGGCTTCTCATCGCGGTGGCTTCTCTTGTTGCGGAGCATGGGCTGTAGGCACGTGGGCTTCGGTAGTTGAGGCTCACGGGCTCTAGAATGCAGGCTCCGTCGTTGTGGCACATGCGCTTAGTTGCTGCACGGCATGTGGGATCTTCGCAGACCAGGGCTCGAACCCGTGTCCCCCGCATTGCATTGGCAGGCGGATTCTTAACCACGGCGCCACCAGGGAAGCCCTAGGTGTTCTCATAGAGAGTCTAAAAACAGAGGGCACTGAGCGAAGGTAGTGGTTATTAAAGGCTCAGGATCTAAATTCTACCTGCCTCTACACCCCTTCCCAGCTGTCGATTTGACCCCATTTTTGAATGCCGACCTCATTCTTCAACTTTCTCTGGCGTTTGTTATACTCACCTTGAAAACTTGTTTCTGTGATGCGTTGAGCAGACACAGGGTGGCAGACTGCAGAGGTGGAAGCTGGTGGTCGGATATTTGTGGGCTGAATCTCCTTCAGTCCCATTCCCATTTCTGGTTGCCCAGAGGCCCGACTTCCTGTGTATGACGCCGAGCCGTAGGATTGCGGGCAGGAGCCAAGTTCTCCATACAGTAAAGACCCCAGTGTGCCTTGGTTATAGTAATATACCTGGCTCCCTTCCTGGCAGGGAAGTGGCAGGCGGCTCTGCCCCTGATTTGGAATCTGAGATGGTGTTCCCTGAGCAAGGCTGGCAGAAAGCGATGGATGTAGAGGGACCATGTTCTTGGCGTCTGAAGTTTTATCATCCTGGGCTGCCAGAAACATGGAGGAGGCAGCTGTGTGGCGGTCAGTGAGTGCCAGAGTAAAGTCTCCGAGTGAAGAAGAATTCTTTTCAGTGCTTGCTGTGATGTCCCACTCAAGAACACCTGGATAGGAAGCAGCTGAAGTGGAGATCTGGCTGTGGTCAGTAACTCCAGATAACATAGTCGTGCTAGAATGTTGGTAAAGGTAGGCACTACCCATGAGTGTCTGGAAAGGGGTACCAGTAGCCGATGCCGAACTGACGGCAGGGGCAGAGACTCTGGAGAAGTTGCAGACACTTCGTGTTAGGGAAGTTGCATTGCTCACCACAGGAGGAGAATGCTGCAGAGAATTTAGAGTTCCAAGTAGAGATGGATGTTGGAAATTTTCTGTAAGAACAAGAGGGTCATGAAAAACTCAGGGAGGTTGAGAAATTCTCACTACGTTTGAGGAACGGCATCATCTGAAGGTTCTTGCTATCAGGACACCTCTACTATCACTACTTCCTGAGAAGCCCAAAATCAGACAGTTGATGATGGCTGTAAGGACTGAGCAGTTTTCCACTCTTCTCTATTAACTGCCTGTGCTCCCATCTTGGGCACAGACGGGCAGAAGAGCCAAGTGGTGTGGTTCAGAGATTGTTCTCTAGGCTGGAAGCAACCTTCTCCCTGCCCTGTCTTTCCCTTCGGCCTGCACTCGTATTGACTTCTATGCTATTTCCTAGACTGGAAGCATTTTAGAACTAGGAGGCCCTTAGAGAACTTCGATGTTCTCAGTCTCATTTCGTGAGTAAGGAAACTGAGGCTCAGAGAGGTCGGGTTGACTTGTTCAAGTTCTCTCATTATGTTAGTATCATTACCAGGTTTCAGAACCTAAGTATCCTGACTTCCTTGCCAGGACTCCACTCTGAGCATGATACTGCCAGAAAGCAGGAGAAATAGAACTTATAATATAGGCATTTTTTTTGTCCATTAGAAAACAGTACGGCTATTACCATTGTCGTCTTCAGTGTCTCCCTTTGCTTGTGCAGTTCCCACGCTATTACCTAGAGGTGACGTACAGCTCAGTCCAACTGGTGAATTGAAAGAGTCATTTTTGCCCTCTTCAAGCCTGGTTTCTCATCCTACCTCAAAATGATTACCCGAAAGTGGATTTCTTAAGTGCTTTTGGAAAGGGAAAAGTTATCTGATTACTTCAGATTACTCATCTATAAAGTGGTTATAACACCACCACCAATAATAATAGCAGTAATAATTAATAGATGAATAAGCTGATCTGTTGCGTATGATTTATATGGAGGAAGATACAATAAGTTCTAGAAAGACAAAGAAAAATCATGACAAGCATATTACGTTAACGAAAAAGAAATCCATAGATATTAATGAAAACTGGGGTATGTGGCAAGTATCGAAGCCTAATGAATTTACTAACAAATGGCATTCTGTACCATCCATGCAATATTATGAAAGTGAATTTTGCCCACTCTATTTTAGTGAATACTATTAACCAGAAAACACGATGGAGGTGATAGAGGTGAATGAATTCCTAGCCAATGCATACAGACAGAGAAGGTATGTCAGTAAAAAATGCATAACAAGCAACAGAATGCAATAAATGTGCATGTATAGGTAGCCACAACACATATAGACAAGTATTTCAATGAAAACCGGTACGAAGCAGACAGCAAAATAATAAGTGTAAAAGAGTTTCATTATTGTGCTCCTTCATATTTTTACCCAGCAAGTAAGAGGTATTAAGCCTAGGAGAAATATATATTTCAATGAATATAGCTTATATAATAAGCAGAAAGGAAGCTTAAAATGTATCAGGAAGGTTTTGGGATTTATCCTAGAACTTAGATTAGAATCATCTTCAGCATCCAAGAAGATGGCATCCCAAAACCTCAAAAAACCATCATGCCTAGAATCCAATTAAAAAAGATTTTCGAATGTAAGAAAATCCACAGGACTCCACAATATGGTTTTCGATAAACGTGGATGTTTGTTTGTTTTGTTTCTTTGGCCGCGCCGCGTGGCCCTGGCCGTGAAAGCACCGAGTCCTAAGCACTGGACCGCCAGGGAATTCCCTAAGTGGGGGGAATTAGAGATGTGGGGCTTGACTTTTTCTTCTTCTTCTTCTTCTTCTTCGGTAGCTAAGATCTGCAAGCGAACGATGGCTGTTGATCAATGTGCTCTCTGTGTTAGGAAGGAAATAACTGTAAAAATGAAAAGCAGCCTTGCCTTAGAACCTACATATCACACCAAGGAAAATAGTCCTTCTGATTCAATTTAGAAGATATCACTTAAAATGTTGAATTGGTGAAATGTCTACCTAGTTTAAAAATTAGAAAGAATAAAACACTGAAAAGCAGCCCCCTAGATAACCACTGTGGTTGCTTGTTTATAGGAGGCATCATTTCTAAAACGTATTTCTAAAATGTTTATATTCAAAACTGTCAAGTGGCCAACTGTATTCAGAGAGGCAATAAAAGAAAGAAAACGGAGTATGACTTTTCTGATAAGCTGCCTTTCCCGGTGATCCCCTGTTCTGGCCTTACTTTCCTTCTTAGTCTGTTAATGTAAGGGTTTGCTACCATCAACTTGGTTTTGCCCTGCTCTGAGCAGGTTTCCCTCTGTGCTGTTTCTGCTTTAATTGAAAATCTTTGGTTCCCATCAGCATTCCATTGCAAACTCCGTTTTTCTTGAGAGCTCCTCTATGCTTTCCCTCTTCATTCTTACATTTTCTCCCATCTCTTGGTGCCTGTTGGCCTGTGCTAATGAAAACCATCCTAAACTTCCTTACGCTCGACTCTGTGCCTCCCTGTAGAGCCCAGTACTCTCCATCCTCTCTCCCTATTCTCTCTTTTCAACTAGTCGAAATCCTAGTGGAGGGAGACCATTAGAGATGAAACATCTTGGTATATATTGCTAGTTTTCTATGTCCCCTGGCTTTTCTATGTTTCTGTTGAAACACTCTTGAGAAGTGTCTGATTTCGTTTTCTACATGGGTACCCTTTAAGGCTCAATACTGGAAAAGAAGGGGATCAGAGTGATCAACCCAATGTGGTATCCTAACGTAACAGTTAAGGAAAGCAACAGGCTTTGTGAGACAGCCAGTGATTTGTCCAAAGTCACACAGATAGTAAACGTCAAAGTCAAAAGTGAAATTAGGTCTCCAGACTTGTAGTTCAATACTTTCCCTCATTATTCCATGCTATTTTGAATCTCCTACTCAATTTAGGGGCAAAAGAAATCGAACGCAAAACTTTCCAAAGTTTCTTTTCTTACCTGACATGGTCAGAGAAGAGGAAGCATCCACTGCAGGTACAAGGGATGAGGAGACAACACTAGAGGATGTCTGAGTGGCTGCAGCTGAACGGCGCACGTGTCCAGTACAGAGGTCACTGGTTACTGGTCCAAACAGCTCCACGGGAACCCCAAGGCTCTACCAAGTGGTAGTAGGTTTGGGAGGAGAGTGATGTCACAAAGCAGGCAGTTGAAAGGTATGAGAGAGCCAATAGGGAGGTCCGATCCCCAACAGGAAGGCGGGCTTGGGTGAAGAGAGTGTAGGAGAGCTAAAACAACACCTGAGTTTCTGAGCTTTGGGGAGGAGGAAATCCTAGAAGACAGATTTACCTCCCCCAGGCTCTTCCATTAGGGAAATCATTGCCACATTTCTTACAGACGTTCATTAATACACTGAACTAAGAGTTACTTATATTCTACAGAGTATTCTATTTTATGTATCATATACTTAGAGCTATATAGATCTTATTTAATTAATAATCCTTAGGAAGGAAAGAGCCATCTAGTTTGAACTATTACAGTTGTTCTGAAATCAGATGTGTCTAATGAGTGAACTGATAGCAGCTTTTAAGGAGCCAAAGTAGGGATTAAGAAGCTCTCTTTGTAACTTGGTTCAAGAGTAGGGTGAAGTTTGTTGAGTGTACCTTGTGGAGAATGTTGTGGTCCAAGGCTCTTCTCTTTTAGTTTCTTCTCCTTGACTCCTACCTTCCTTGGGCTGGGCTAGGCTGGGGGCCAGGTTGGACTTGCGACTTAACATTTCTCTTCCGCTTCCTCTTTTTTTTTTTCTTCCATTATGGGCATTGCTTCGAGGACAAGCCTTGATCTTGCATTGGACGTTACTTCCTGTCAACTTCCAGCAGCAGGAGTCTTCTTTTCAGTGCTTGATGCTTCACGAAATAGACTCTGCCCGTTGGCAGCAAATACCAGAGAGCTAGGAGACAGAGCTGGTTGCAGACCTTTCCTCTTCCAGCCTTTGGTTGCAATTGTTTGGCCCATAATTTGCTAGCTCTAGTTCCTTGGGCCACACAGGTATCCTGCCATCTCCAGCTCTTGTTATATGTGAGAGACATTCTGAACACTGTCCCTTTTTCTTTGCACAGAAGTATATACAGTGTGGCAGCTACTGTAATCTCCTCCGCCTTGCAAACAGCCACTCTAGAATCTTGGACCTCTAGGACTCTCTGTCTTGCATGCTTGGGGGCAAGGCCAAGCAAAATGAAGAGGAGAATAATTAGAGAAAGAGGAGGACGTTGGTGGAGAATTGGGAGCAGGTAAGGTGAAAGGGCACAGGAGAAAAGAGATGCATGTAGACTTTTTGGTTTCTGTGGGAAACAGGTTGACACACTTGGGCCTCATTTGGTATTAACAGAACAGAGAGTTAAAGATCTAAGTAGCTAGATAGTGTGCAGCAACTGCCATGAAGTCTGTACACTGAAGAGAACAGTCTCACATCTAGTTTTCATTTTGTTTTATGTCATAGTACCTTATTTATAGCATTCACTGGTGTGTTTGTAGAATACAGATGTTTTCAAATGCTCTGGTTTTGTCTACATGGTTATCTCCTTGTCCTGTTTGTAAGGAATCCAACATTGTAAGACATATTGCATGTTTTTCTCTTGACGATTGTTGACCTTGAAGCGTCATGAACTGACTTGAGCTGTTGGATTCTGTGGAGAAACGTTCAAAAGGGTCTGTGAAAAAGGCACTGTGGTGAGTCGCATTATGCACCCGAGCGTAAGGAGCAAGATATCTGCCACCAGCCCAGCTTGGCCTGGATTGCCTCTGTTTTAGTTCCCCTGGTTAGTGCTTTTCTCCCTAACCACTCTTGTGACTGTGATAATGTGAGTAAGGGCGGAGTTGCTAATGATCTATGTGTGAGGTAAGCTGGTTTGAGGGAGGAAATCTATGGACCTAGTCATTTTCCTTGGTGGTAAGCTTTCAGGGGTGCAGAGATTGATCTTCCTGGGGCCTTTTCTGGTCCCAGGAAGATATCGCATAGATGGGACCTCCCAAGACACACATTGAATCTTTAGGCCTGTTTTTCCTATTATGAGGTACGAGTTTCTTCACTGATGGGGATGATGCTTATCTGAGAAGAAATTGTGAAAGGTGGTGTAGTGTAGAGGTGTGGCTTAAGCTTTTAAGTTTTCCTCCAGGTTTTTCCCCTAAGCTTCCTACTTCGGACGGCCTACTTACATGATACTAGTAGGTGATGTCCGGCTAACAACTTCCTAAATATACCTGCAAGCCAGATCAGTGTCTCTTTTCTCTGTATTCCCATGGAAATCAAGAGTCCCGCCGAATTTTCCATCGAAACAGTTGATTTGTGTTGTCTCTAGGAATTCTAAAGGGCGTACCGTTGCTTCCTAACCGGTGTCATTTGGGAGATCCGCCTCTGTACGTTCAAATGATTAATTTTGAGACTTTGCTCATGTGTGCAGTAAACCCTTGAATTCCCTAAGACCTTCCTTTCCTCCATCTCCTACCCCATTAAGCCCGCTTCAGTTCATCTCCTGAATTTCTTTGGAATCTGTCAGCCAGCTCTTCCTCAACTTCCTAATACTGAACTTGCCTGTCTGTTGCGATTAGGTCCTAACTAGTGTCCATATATCTTGTTTCCTTCCAATCCACTCTTCACACAAGAAACCTTCAAAGCAAGTTGGAACGTTGCTCATAAACATCGCTCACAAGCATTGTTTTGAGAATAGAAAACACACTGTTGGCCTTTAAGACTCTGCGTGGTCTAGAATCCTCTCTGCTTCTCTAGCCCCATCTTGTGCCACTTTTGCCCTCACTTTCTATGCTTCAGATACACTGAATTAACCTTAGTTCTCACTCATCTGACAGAAGTCAGTTCATATACTATTTTTCACTGTGATTCCTAGCATTAAGGAATTTGATTATCAGGTTTTGTATGAGGACTATTTCATCAGGGGTACAGAAGTTCTGGCCATCTCTGGTTTTGGATATCCCTTATTTGTTGAGACCTTTGCGTTGTTTGGTTGCCTTTTGTCTGTTTTCCAGATGGGAAAACAGGAACAAGGGAAGTATAGGTTATTACTAGGTGGGGTTGAACAAGTGGAGCAGCAAACTGCAAAGCAGAAAGAAGAGGGACGTACTATAGAGGGATATGACTTCCATTCTCAAGGCGCCTGCATCCTGTGCAGGGAGACAGCCTAACATAAAATGTGCCTAACAACAAATATATTGACTTCTTACTAAAAATCTCCAGTTCATAGAACCGAGGGGTTTGTACCTTCTCCTTTAAAAGTGATAGTCCTGGGACTTCCCCGGTGGTCCCGTGGTGAAGACTCTGCGCTTCCAATGCAGCAGGCGTGGGTTCAATCCCTGGTTGGGGAGCTAAGATCCCACATGCTGCGCAGCCAAAGAAATTTTTTTCGAACGTTATACTCCTGTATTGTTGGCTTTAGTGGTTTAGATTTTGTTTTACTGTTAAGAAGATTTCAGTTTATTTACCGGGAACAAACAACACATAATGTAAGAATAGTTTCCCAGAAACGATTTCCATCATTCTCTTCCTCCCTTTCTCCCGCAGACTGGTGTTTCACCTTGACAAGTTCTCTGTCATTCCATAGGAAAGCTGTCTGGCTTGGAGGTTGCAATCCCAGGGAATTTTTCATCAGCGGGGAAGTCTCCATCACTACAGAGGAATCAAGGGAGAAGTCAGTCCCTGGTAAGTGAGATGCTCCCCCTAAACACCAACACAGCAGTCGTGTACCTTTCAAGGGGTTCAGGGGCAAGATGGGCAAGGCATTTCTACTAACTCTTCTTAAGGATCACGGACAGTGCCCTATGCTACGAGGTAAGCGGTGACTGCTGTAGTTCTTACTGGTGATCCTTTCCTGTCACTGATTCTCGGCTTTCTTTGTATTTCATAGGACTGTTGTCAGTCCAATACAAAATGAGTCTTATTTTTAAAAACCTGAAATGTTTTACAGAGCCTAGCATTCTCATATAGGGTCCTTTCCATTCTCCCCACTTTCCCGAGAGGCCAAGAACACGTCACACCATGAACTAGGAGAGGGGGTAGAGCCCTTTCTGATGAAATACATCAACAAAGACAGAGCCTTAGCCTGCTTGCTCTCTGGACAGGATCTCGGACCACAAGGTCTTCAATCCTGGTATAAATGAAGGAAGTGAGGACAGTTCAACTGGCACTCTCATAACAAGAGTTCTGAAACACCTTCCAAAGAGACTATAGCAGTAGATGAGGGAAGGGAGTGCTACAGTGTGGCAGTACAGGGGTTACGATCGGCTACAGCAGTGAAAAGTGTGGTACCGATTGGTGTGCTCTCGGGGTTCTTGTACATGTAGCATAGATGACCTCTACAGTGGCCCTCCCACCTTCCCACCTGCATTAGGTGTTCTTTTTTTTTGTAATTTATGTTTATGTATTTATTTACTGTTTGAACTTATTTATTCTACGTATTTATTTTTTTGGCCGCACTGGGTCTCTCATTGCTGTGCACGGGCTTTCTCGAGTTGGCGGCTAGCGGGGGCTACTCTCGGTTGCGGTGTGCGGGCATCTCATCGCGGTGGCTTCTCTTGTTGCGGAGCATGGGCTGTAGGCACGTGGGCTTCGGTAGTTGAGGCCTACGGGCTCTAGAATGCAGGCTCCGTCGTTGTGGCACATGCGCTTAGTTGCTGCACGGCATGTGGGATCTTCGCAGACCAGGGCTCGAACCCGTGTCCCCTGCATTGGCAGGCGCCACCAGGGAAGCCCTAGGTGTTCTCATATAGAGTCTAAAAACAGAGAGCACTGAGAGAAGGTAGTGGTTATTAAAGGCTCAGGATCTAAATTCTACCTGTCTCTACACCCCTTCCCAGCTGTCGATTTGACCCCATTTTTGAATGCTGACCTCATTGTTCAACTTTTCTCTGCCGTCTGTATACTCACCTTGAAAACTTGTTTCTGTGATGCGTTGAGCAGACACAGGGTGGCAGATTGCAGAGGTGGAAGCTGGTGGTCGGATATTTGTGGGCTGAATCTCCTTCAGTCCCATTCCCATTTCTGGTTGCCCAGAGGCCCTACTTCCTGTGTGTGACGCAGAGCCGTAGGATTGCGGGCAGGAGCCAAGTTCTCCATACAGTAAAGACCCCAGTGTGCCTTGGTTATAGTAATATACCTGGCTTCCTTCCTGGCAGGGAAGTGACAGGCGGCTATGCCCCTGATTTGTTCGTGGGCCTCCTGATCCAGCAGTTCCCTTGGCTCTGCCCCTGTCGTCAGCTGCCCCTAGGATAACTCTGAGCCCTAGCCACTTCTCTGGTAGATTTCCCTATTCCCCCACTACAGTCACACCTGAATAAGGCAACTCAGACCTTTCAGAGATGTGTCCTGAACCTCTTGTTTTCTGAAATACCTATCTGGTGGTTGTGAGACTTAAGGCCAGCGTCCCCGAGAGACTTTTTCTATTTCTCCTAGTAAACCTAGACTCATCTTCTGTCACCTTCAACTCTACTCCAATTGTGTTCTTTCAACCCAGACCTCTGACCCTGCTTTTTACTTCTGCCGTTTCATCCTCGCTCCTGCTTCCTTTCCTAAATCCATACGTCTCTTTTGGCCTTCCTAGCCCTGGGCCAAGTTCCTTCCTCTTTGCTCAGTTTTTACCCCTTTCCTTCATTCTCCCATCCAACTTTCAGTCCTTCCTTTCTCACGCCCCAGTTAGCAGCATCTGAAAATTCGAAAGGTTTGTTACTCGTCTATTAATTGTATTCCATTTACTTATTCAGTTCTATACCTGTCTTACCTGTGTATGGAAGAACAGCTGGTAGCCAAGGTGGCACCAAGAATCCTAGCAGCTCTCACTTGACGTATCCGTAGTAGTCGGCAATTTCCATTTCGTTTTCCCTCTCGGTGAAAAATTGCAGCTTGCCCGAAGAGGTGTATCTGGCAGCATTCTCCCGTTGTTGTTGAGCCCGCCTCTTCATGGCCTCTCGCTCTGGCCTCTGCTCTTGTTCGATGGGCTTTGACATGACTGGCTCAGGCACGTTGGGTTCCCTCCATGGAACTCGTTGCTTGCTGAAGTCTTGGAGTAGAAATTGGGTTTGGAGCTTGGGTGGGGACTGGCGCTTATTCACAGCAGGGGGAACAGGCTCCCGCTGGAGAGGAGCGCCAGATGAAGTTTTGGAGGGTGCAGGCCTAGGAGCAGCAGACTGAGGGACACGAGGCTGGGTATGGTTGGTCCAAGCCGGTTGGGTTGGGTTGGTCACAGTTGGCTGAGCTGGTTTGGCGGGGCCTGGCAAAGAGGCAGGAGCTGGCTGGTGGGATGAATTGGCTGCAGCAGGTTGAGCTGAGTCAGTAGAACCAGGCTGGGCACGGTAAGCCCCAGCAGGCCGATGTGAGGCCAGAGACTGTGGCCTCCGAGGAGCGGGTCGAGCTTGAGGCTTGTCCCAGGCAGAAAAAGGCAGAGGTATCAACTTGACCTTCCCAGGAGGAGGCCGCTCATACTGGGCTGGAGACGGACACTCTGTTTCAGCACTGCTGTCTGGTTTCTGGGCTTGGACTTGCGTTTTCTCAGGACCCTTCCCCTCACGTGGGGTATGCCGCCATGGCTGGATAGCTGGGGGTGGCTGGGGGTCTTTGGGGTTGCTTGACTTTCCCAAGAGCCGACAGGAAGAGAGCCCAGTTTTCGTCTCATTCTTCTTCCCCAGCGCATGAAGAACCTTCACAGACTCCAGCATGCGCACGCCAAGGGAGGTTCGAGGCTTTTGAAAGCTCTGTTGGAGAAGCTCAGTTTGGTGTTCCTTTCGCTTCGTGTGGGGGATTGCTGGCTTCTCTTCTGCCTTGACTTTGTTCCCTGACTGCTTGTTCTCCTCAGCCTTGTTTCTCCCTCTGGTCCTTTTGGTCTTTTCCTGCCCGTGGCTCTTAGTTTTGCTGATCTTTCTGGATGCAGCTTTCTGAGGTTTGCCTTGAGAGTGCTTGGCCGTGTTCACAGGAGCCCTGTCACTGACTGCAGCGTGGCATATAACCACTTCTCCCCCTAACAGGCACTCTGGATTCTTTGGCTGGATTTTGGCCTTGGGAGCGCCACTGATAGGCTCAGAGGCTTTCTGTTTGTTCTTCCTGGGTTGATCAGAGGGAACCTTTATGACACTTGGCTTTTCCTGCACCGGATTCACCTTAATGGCTCTGGTGTCTTTAGCTTTGATCACGTTGGGACCTTGGGATTGATCAAGATCTTTCAAAGGATTAAAGAGCTGGGGAAGGTGAATATCCTCCGCCAGTGTAGTAATGTCTGCAAGACCACTGCTAGGTTCAATCCCATTTTCAAGTGTCCCTAGGTCCTGACGACTCCGGCTGTTCTCTCCCAGATCAGCATTTTCAGAACCAGGCTGCTCCTCTTGGCTGAGGGGATCGGTGCAGGCCAGCGGCTGGTGAATATCAGGGATTCCTAAAGGGAGTAGTGGAGGATCTTGGTTCTCTGTTGGGATCTGGTAGGCATCCAGAGGCTTTGAAAGCTTGGTTTTGATATCATCCACGTGCTTACTCTCTATTTGTCCCTGGCTTGGAGCTGGAGGCAGGGCCAGGAGACGCCTGGCACTCTGGACTGGAGCTGTCACTGAAATGTCCCCAAGTTCAGATGGTGGGTTACTCTCAAGTATGTGGCTGTTTCTGCTACTGCAGGACTTGGGGAGTTCTTGACTTTGTGTCACACAAAACGTCTGGCTTGGAGGTTGCAATCCCAGGGAATTTTTCATCACCAGGGGGGAGGTCTCCATCCCTACAAAGGGATCAAGGGAGAAGTCAGTCCCTGGTAAGTGAGATGCTCCCCCTAAACACCAACACAGCAGTCGTGTACCTTTCAAGGGGTTCAGGGGCAAGATGGGCAAGGCATTTCTACTAACTCTTCTTAAGGATCACGGACAGTGCCCTATGCTACGAGGTAAGCGGTGACTGTTGTAATTCTTACTGGTGAGCCTTTCCTGTCGCTGATTCTCGGCTCGCTTTGTATTTCATAGGACTGTTATAAGTCCAATACAAAATGAGTCTTATTTTTAAAAACCTGAAATGTTTTACAAAGCCTAGCATTCTCATATAGGGTCCTTTCCATTCTCCCCACTTTCCCGAGAGGCCAAGAACACGTCACACCATGAACTAGGAGAGGGGGTAGAGCCCTTGCTGATGAAATACATCAACAAAGACAGAGTCTTAGCCTGCTTGCTCTCTGGACAGGATCTCGGACCACAAGGTCTTCAATCCTGGTATAAATGAAGGAAGTGAGGACAGTTCAACTGGCACTCTCATAACAAGAGTTCTGAAACACCTTCCGAAGAGACTATAGCAGTAGATGAGGGAAGGGAGTGCTACAGTGTGGCAGTACAGGGGGAACGATCGGCTACAGCAGTGAAAAGTGTGGTACCGATTGGTGTGCTCTCGGGGTTCTTGTACATGTAGCATAGATGACCTCTACAGTGGCCCTCCCACCGTCCCACCTGCATTAGGTGTTCTTTTTTTTTGTAATTTATGTTTATGTATTTATTTACTGTTTGAACTTATTTATTCTACGTATTTATTTTTTTGGCTGCACTGGGTCTCTCATTGCTGTGCACGGGCTTTCTCTAGTTGGCGGCTAGCGGGGGCTACTCTTGGTTGCGGTGTGCGGGCTTCTCATCGCGGTGGCTTCTCTTGTTGCGGAGCATGGGCTGTAGGCACGTGGGCTTCGGTAGTTGAGGCTCACGGGCTCTAGAATGCAGGCTCCGTCGTTGTGGCACATGCGCTTAGTTGCTGCACGGCATGTGGGATCTTCGCAGACCAGGGCTCGAACCCGTGTCCCCCGCATTGCATTGGCAGGCGGATTCTTAACCACGGCGCCACCAGGGAAGCCCTAGGTGTTCTCATAGAGAGTCTAAAAACAGAGGGCACTGAGCGAAGGTAGTGGTTATTAAAGGCTCAGGATCTAAATTCTACCTGCCTCTACACCCCTTCCCAGCTGTCGATTTGACCCCATTTTTGAATGCCGACCTCATTCTTCAACTTTCTCTGGCGTTTGTTATACTCACCTTGAAAACTTGTTTCTGTGATGCGTTGAGCAGACACAGGGTGGCAGACTGCAGAGGTGGAAGCTGGTGGTCGGATATTTGTGGGCTGAATCTCCTTCAGTCCCATTCCCATTTCTGGTTGCCCAGAGGCCCGACTTCCTGTGTATGACGCCGAGCCGTAGGATTGCGGGCAGGAGCCAAGTTCTCCGTACAGTAAAGACCCCAGTGTGCCTTGGTTATAGTAATATACCTGGCTCCCTTCCTGGCAGGGAAGTGACAGGCGGCTCTGCCCCTGATTTGGAATCTGAGATGGTGTTCCCTGAGCAAGGCTGGCAGAAAGCGATGGATGTAGAGGGACCATGTTCTTGGCGTCTGAAGTTTTATCATCCTGGGCTGCCAGAAACATGGAGGAGGCAGCTGTGTGGCGGTCAGTGAGTGCCAGAGTAAAGTCTCCGAGTGAAGAAGAATTCTTTTCAGTGCTTGCTGTGATGTCCCACTCAAGAACACCTGGATAGGAAGCAGCTGAAGTGGAGATCTGGCTGTGGTCAGTAACTCCAGATAACATAGTCGTGCTAGAATGTTGGTAAAGGTAGGCACTACCCATGAGTGTCTGGAAAGGGGTACCAGTAGCCGATGCCGAACTGACGGCAGGGGCAGAGACTCTGGAGAAGTTGCAGACACTTCGTGTTAGGGAAGTTGCATTGCTCACCACAGGAGGAGAATGCTGCAGAGAATTTAGAGTTCCAAGTAGAGATGGATGTTGGAAATTTTCTGTAAGAACAAGAGGGTCATGAAAAACTCAGGGAGGTTGAGAAATTCTCACTACGTTTGAGGAACGGCATCATCTGAAGGTTCTTGCTATCAGGACACCTCTACTATCACTACTTCCTGAGAAACCCAAAATCAGACAGTTGATGATGGCTGTAAGGACTGAGCAGTTTTCCACTCTTCTCTATTAACTGCCTGTGCTCCCATCTTGGGCACAGACGGGCAGAAGAGCCAAGTGGTGTGGTTCAGAGATTGTTCTCTAGGCTGGAAGCAACCTTCTCCCTGCCCTGTCTTTCCCTTCGGCCTGCACTCGTATTGACTTCTATGCTATTTCCTAGACTGGAAGCATTTTAGAACTAGGAGGCCCTTAGAGAACTTCGATGTTCTCAGTCTCATTTCGTGAGTAAGGAAACTGAGGCTCAGAGAGGTCGGGTTGACTTGTTCAAGTTCTCTCATTATGTTAGTATCATTACCAGGTTTCAGAACCTAAGTATCCTGACTTCCTTGCCAGGACTCCACTCTGAGCATGATACTGCCAGAAAGCAGGAGAAATAGAACTTATAATATAGGCATTTTTTTTGTCCATTAGAAAACAGTACGGCTATTACCATTGTCGTCTTCAGTGTCTCCCTTTGCTTGTGCAGTTCCCACGCTATTACCTAGAGGTGACGTACAGCTCAGTCCAACTGGTGAATTGAAAGAGTCATTTTTGCCCTCTTCAAGCCCGGTTTCTCATCCTACCTCAAAATGATTACCCGAAAGTGGATTTCTTAAGTGCTTTTGGAAAGGGAAAAGTTATCTGATTACTTCAGATTACTCACCTATAAAGTGGTTATAACACCACCACCAATAATAATAGCAGTAATAATTAATAGATGAATAAGCTGATCTGTTGCGTATGATTTATATGGAGGAAGATACAATAAGTTCTAGAAAGACAAAGAAAAATCATGACAAGCATATTACGTTAACGAAAAAGAAATCCATAGATATTAATGAAAACTGGGGTATGTGGCAAGTATCGAAGCCTAATGAATTTACTAACAAATGGCATTCTGTACCATCCATGCAATATTATGAAAGTGAATTTTGCCCACTCTAGTTTAGTGAATACTATTAACCAGAAAACACGATGGAGGTGATAGAGGTGCATGAATTCCTAGCCAATGCATACAGACAGAGAAGGTATGTCAGTAAAAAATGCATAACAAGCAACAGAATGCAATAAATGTGCATGTATAGGTAGCCACAACACATATAGACAAGTATTTCAATGAAAACCGGTACGAAGCAGACAGCAAAATAATAAGTGTAAAAGAGTTTCATTATTGTGCTCCTTCATATTTTTACCCAGCAAGTAAGAGGTATTAAGCCTAGGAGAAATATATATTTCAATGAATATAGCTTATATAATAAGCAGAAAGGAAGCTTAAAATGTATCAGGAAGGTTTTTGGATTTATCCTAGAACTTAGATTAGAATCATCTTCAGCATCCAAGAAGATGGCATCCCAAAACCTCAAAAAACCATCATGCCTAGAATCCAATTAAAAAAGATTTTCGAATGTAAGAAAATCCACAGGACTCCACAATATGGTTTTCGATAAACGTGGATGTTTGTTTGTTTTGTTTCTTTGGCCGCGCCGCGTGGCCCTGGCCGTGAAAGCACCGAGTCCTAAGCACTGGACCGCCAGGGAATTCCCTAAGTGGGGGGAATTAGAGATGTGGGGCTTGACTTTTTCTTCTTCTTCTTCTTCTTCTTCGGTAGCTAAGATCTGCAAGCGAACGATGGCTGTTGATCAATGTGCTCTCTGTGTTAGGAAGGAAATAACTGTAAAAATGAAAAGCAGCCTTGCCTTAGAACCTACATATCACACCAAGGAAAATAGTCCTTCTGATTCAATTTAGAAGATATCACTTAAAATGTTGAATTGGTGAAATGTCTACCTAGTTTAAAAATTAGAAAGAATAAAACACTGAAAAGCAGCCCCCTAGATAACCACTGTGGTTGCTTGTTTATAGGAGGCATCATTTCTAAAACGTATTTCTAAAATGTTTATATTCAAAACTGTCAAGTGGCCAACTGTATTCAGAGAGGCAATAAAAGAAAGAAAACGGAGTATGACTTTTCTGATAAGCTGCCTTTCCCGGTGATCCCCTGTTCTGGCCTTACTTTCCTTCTTAGTCTGTTAATGTAAGGGTTTGCTACCATCAACTTGGTTTTGCCCTGCTCTGAGCAGGTTTCCCTCTGTGCTGTTTCTGCTTTAATTGAAAATCTTTGGTTCCCATCAGCATTCCATTGCAAACTCCGTTTTTCTTGAGAGCTCCTCTATGCTTTCCCTCTTCATTCTTACATTTTCTCCCATCTCTTGGTGCCTGTTGGCCTGTGCTAATGAAAACCATCCTAAACTTCCTTACGCTCGACTCTGTGCCTCCCTGTAGAGCCCAGTACTCTCCATCCTCTCTCCCTATTCTCTCTTTTCAACTAGTCGAAATCCTAGTGGAGGGAGACCATTAGAGATGAAACATCTTGGTATATATTGCTAGTTTTCTATGTCCCCTGGCTTTTCTATGTTTCTGTTGAAACACTCTTGAGAAGTGTCTGATTTCGTTTTCTACATGGGTACCCTTTAAGGCTCAATACTGGAAAAGAAGGGGATCAGAGTGATCAACCCAATGTGGTATCCTAACGTAACAGTTAAGGAAAGCAACAGGCTTTGTGAGACAGCCAGTGATTTGTCCAAAGTCACACAGATAGTAAACGTCAAAGTCAAAAGTGAAATTAGGTCTCCAGACTTGTAGTTCAATACTTTCCCTCATTATTCCATGCTATTTTGAATCTCCTACTCAATTTAGGGGCAAAAGAAATCGAACGCAAAACTTTCCAAAGTTTCTTTTCTTACCTGACATGGTCAGAGAAGAGGAAGCATCCACTGCAGGTACAAGGGATGAGGAGACAACACTAGAGGATGTCTGAGTGGCTGCAGCTGAACGGCGCACGTGTCCAGTACAGAGGTCACTGGTTACTGGTCCAAACAGCTCCACGGGAACCCCAAGGCTCTACCAAGTGGTAGTAGGTTTGGGAGGAGAGTGATGTCACAAAGCAGGCAGTTGAAAGGTATGAGAGAGCCAATAGGGAGGTCCGATCCCCAACAGGAAGGCGGGCTTGGGTGAAGAGAGTGTAGGAGAGCTAAAACAACACCTGAGTTTCTGAGCTCTGGGGAGGAAATCCTAGAAGACAGATTTACCTCCCCCAGGCTCTTCCATTAGGGAAATCATTGCCACATTTCTTACAGACGTTCATTAATACACTGAACTAAGAGTTACTTATATTCTACAGAGTATTCTATTTTATGTATCATATACTTAGAGCTATATAGATCTTATTTAATTAATAATCCTTAGGAAGGAAAGAGCCATCTAGTTTGAACTATTACAGTTGTTCTGAAATCAGATGTGTCTAATGAGTGAACTGATAGCAGCTTTTAAGGAGCCAAAGTAGGGATTAAGAAGCTCTCTTTGTAACTTGGTTCAAGAGTAGGGTGAAGTTTGTTGAGTGTACCTTGTGGAGAATGTTGTGGTCCAAGGCTCTTCTCTTTTAGTTTCTTCTCCTTGACTCCTACCTTCCTTGGGCTGGGCTAGGCTGGGGGCCAGGTTGGACTTGCGACTTAACATTTCTCTTCCGCTTCCTCTTTTTTTTTTTCTTCCATTATGGGCATTGCTTCGAGGACAAGCCTTGATCTTGCATTGGACGTTACTTCCTGTCAACTTCCAGCAGCAGGAGTCTTCTTTTCAGTGCTTGATGCTTCACGAAATAGACTCTGCCCGTTGGCAGCAAATACCAGAGAGCTAGGAGACAGAGCTGGTTGCAGACCTTTCCTCTTCCAGCCTTTGGTTGCAATTGTTTGGCCCATAATTTGCTAGCTCTAGTTCCTTGGGCCACACAGGTATCCTGCCATCTCCAGCTCTTGTTATATGTGAGAGACATTCTGAACACTGTCCCTTTTTCTTTGCACAGAAGTATATACAGTGTGGCAGCTACTGTAATCTCCTCCGCCTTGCAAACAGCCACTCTAGAATCTTGGACCTCTAGGACTCTCTGTCTTGCATGCTTGGGGGCAAGGCCAAGCAAAATGAAGAGGAGAATAATTAGAGAAAGAGGAGGACGTTGGTGGAGAATTGGGAGCAGGTAAGGTGAAAGGGCACAGGAGAAAAGAGATGCATGTAGACTTTTTGGTTTCTGTGGGAAACAGGTTGACACACTTGGGCCTCATTTGGTATTAACAGAACAGAGAGTTAAAGATCTAAGTAGCTAGATAGTGTGCAGCAACTGCCATGAAGTCTGTACACTGAAGAGAACAGTCTCACATCTAGTTTTCATTTTGTTTTATGTCATAGTACCTTATTTATAGCATTCACTGGTGTGTTTGTAGAATACAGATGTTTTCAAATGCTCTGGTTTTGTCTACATGGTTATCTCCTTGTCCTGTTTGTAAGGAATCCAACATTGTAAGACATATTGCATGTTTTTCTCTTGACGATTGTTGACCTTGAAGCGTCATGAACTGACTTGAGCTGTTGGATTCTGTGGAGAAACGTTCAAAAGGGTCTGTGAAAAAGGCACTGTGGTGAGTCGCATTATGCACCCGAGCGTAAGGAGCAAGATATCTGCCACCAGCCCAGCTTGGCCTGGATTGCCTCTGTTTTAGTTCCCCTGGTTAGTGCTTTTCTCCCTAACCACTCTTGTGACTGTGATAATGTGAGTAAGGGCGGAGTTGCTAATGATCTATGTGTGAGGTAAGCTGGTTTGAGGGAGGAAATCTATGGACCTAGTCATTTTCCTTGGTGGTAAGCTTTCAGGGGTGCAGAGATTGATCTTCCTGGGGCCTTTTCTGGTCCCAGGAAGATATCGCATAGATGGGACCTCCCAAGACACACATTGAATCTTTAGGCCTGTTTTTCCTATTATGAGGTACGAGTTTCTTCACTGATGGGGATGATGCTTATCTGAGAAGAAATTGTGAAAGGTGGTGTAGTGTAGAGGTGTGGCTTAAGCTTTTAAGTTTTCCTCCAGGTTTTTCCCCTAAGCTTCCTACTTCGGACGGCCTACTTACATGATACTAGTAGGTGATGTCCGGCTAACAACTTCCTAAATATACCTGCAAGCCAGATCAGTGTCTCTTTTCTCTGTATTCCCATGGAAATCAAGAGTCCCGCCGAATTTTCCATCGAAACAGTTGATTTGTGTTGTCTCTAGGAATTCTAAAGGGCGTACCGTTGCTTCCTAACCGGTGTCATTTGGGAGATCCGCCTCTGTACGTTCAAATGATTAATTTTGAGACTTTGCTCATGTGTGCAGTAAACCCTTGAATTCCCTAAGACCTTCCTTTCCTCCATCTCCTACCCCATTAAGCCCGCTTCAGTTCATCTCCTGAATTTCTTTGGAATCTGTCAGCCAGCTCTTCCTCAACTTCCTAATACTGAACTTGCCTGTCTGTTGCGATTAGGTCCTAACTAGTGTCCATATATCTTGTTTCCTTCCAATCCACTCTTCACACAAGAAACCTTCAAAGCAAGTTGGAACGTTGCTCATAAACATCGCTCACAAGCATTGTTTTGAGAATAGAAAACACACTGTTGGCCTTTAAGACTCTGCGTGGTCTAGAATCCTCTCTGCTTCTCTAGCCCCATCTTGTGCCACTTTTGCCCTCACTTTCTATGCTTCAGATACACTGAATTAACCTTAGTTCTCACTCATCTGACAGAAGTCAGTTCAGATACTATTTTTCACTGTGATTCCTAGCATTAAGGAATTTGATTATCAGGTTTTGTATGAGGACTATTTCATCAGGGGTACAGAAGTTCTGGCCATCTCTGGTTTTGGATATCCCTTATTTGTTGAGACCTTTGCGTTGTTTGGTTGCCTTTTGTCTGTTTTCCAGATGGGAAAACAGGAACAAGGGAAGTATAGGTTATTACTAGGTGGGGTTGAACAAGTGGAGCAGCAAACTGCAAAGCAGAAAGAAGAGGGACGTACTATAGAGGGATATGACTTCCATTCTCAAGGCGCCTGCATCCTGTGCAGGGAGACAGCCTAACATAAAATGTGCCTAACAACAAATATATTGACTTCTTACTAAAAATCTCCAGTTCATAGAACCGAGGGGTTTGTACCTTCTCCTTTAAAAGTGATAGTCCTGGGACTTCCCCGGTGGTCCCGTGGTGAAGACTCTGCGCTTCCAATGCAGCAGGCGTGGGTTCAATCCCTGGTTGGGGAGCTAAGATCCCACATGCTGCGCAGCCAAAGAAATTTTTTTCGAACGTTATACTCCTGTATTGTTGGCTTTAGTGGTTTAGATTTTGTTTTACTGTTAAGAAGATTTCAGTTTATTTACCGGGAACAAACAACACGTAATGTAAGAATAGTTTCCCAGAAACGATTTCCATCATTCTCTTCCTCCCTTTCTCCCGCACACTGGTGTTTCACCTTGACAAGTTCTCTGTCATTCCATAGGAAAGCTGTCTGGCTTGGAGGTTGCAATCCCAGGGAATTTTTCATCAGCGGGGAAGTCTCCATCACTACAGAGGAATCAAGGGAGAAGTCAGTCCCTGGTAAGTGAGATGCTCCCCCTAAACACCAACACAGCAGTCGTGTACCTTTCAAGGGGTTCAGGGGCAAGATGGGCAAGGCATTTCTACTAACTCTTCTTAAGGATCACGGACAGTGCCCTATGCTACGAGGTAAGCGGTGACTGCTGTAGTTCTTACTGGTGATCCTTTCCTGTCACTGATTCTCGGCTTTCTTTGTATTTCATAGGACTGTTGTCAGTCCAATACAAAATGAGTCTTATTTTTAAAAACCTGAAATGTTTTACAGAGCCTAGCATTCTCATATAGGGTCCTTTCCATTCTCCCCACTTTCCCGAGAGGCCAAGAACACGTCACACCATGAACTAGGAGAGGGGGTAGAGCCCTTTCTGATGAAATACATCAACAAAGACAGAGCCTTAGCCTGCTTGCTCTCTGGACAGGATCTCGGACCACAAGGTCTTCAATCCTGGTATAAATGAAGGAAGTGAGGACAGTTCAACTGGCACTCTCATAACAAGAGTTCTGAAACACCTTCCAAAGAGACTATAGCAGTAGACGAGGGAAGGGAGTGCTACAGTGTGGCAGTACAGGGGGAATGATCGGCTACAGCAGTGAAAAGTGTGGTACCGATCGGTGTGCTCTCGGGGTTCTTGTACATGTAGCATAGATGACCTCTACAGTGGCCCTCCCACCTTCCCACCTGCATTAGGTGTTCTTTTTTTTTGTAATTTATGTTTATGTATTTATTTAGTGTTTGAACTTATTTATTCTACGTATTTATTTTTTTGGCCGCACTGGGTCTCTCATTGCTGTGCACGGGCTTTCTCGAGTTGGCGGCTAGCGGGGGCTACTCTCGGTTGCGGTGTGCGGGCATCTCATCGCGGTGGCTTCTCTTGTTGCGGAGCATGGGCTGTAGGCACGTGGGCTTCGGTAGTTGAGGCCTACGGGCTCTAGAATGCAGGCTCCGTCGTTGTGGCACATGCGCTTAGTTGCTGCACGGCATGTGGGATCTTCGCAGACCAGGGCTCGAACCCGTGTCCCCTGCATTGGCAGGCGCCACCAGGGAAGCCCTAGGTGTTCTCATATAGAGTCTAAAAACAGAGAGCACTGAGAGAAGGTAGTGGTTATTAAAGGCTCAGGATCTAAATTCTACCTGTCTCTACACCCCTTCCCAGCTGTCGATTTGACCCCATTTTTGAATGCTGACCTCATTGTTCAACTTTTCTCTGCCGTCTGTATACTCACCTTGAAAACTTGTTTCTGTGATGCGTTGAGCAGACACAGGGTGGCAGATTGCAGAGGTGGAAGCTGGTGGTCGGATATTTGTGGGCTGAATCTCCTTCAGTCCCATTCCCATTTCTGGTTGCCCAGAGGCCCTACTTCCTGTGTGTGACGCAGAGCCGTAGGATTGCGGGCAGGAGCCAAGTTCTCCATACAGTAAAGACCCCAGTGTGCCTTGGTTATAGTAATATACCTGGCTTCCTTCCTGGCAGGGAAGTGACAGGCGGCTATGCCCCTGCTTTGTTCGTGGGCCTCCTGATCCAGCAGTTCCCTTGGCTCTGCCCCTGTCGTCAGCTGCCCCTAGGATAACTCTGAGCCCTAGCCACTTCTCTGGTAGATTTCCCTATTCCCCCACTACAGTCACACCTGAATAAGGCAACTCAGACCTTTCAGAGATGTGTCCTGAACCTCTTGTTTTCTGAAATACCTATCTGGTGGTTGTGAGACTTAAGGCCAGCGTCCCCGAGAGACTTTTTCTATTTCTCCTAGTAAACCTAGACTCATCTTCTGTCACCTTCAACTCTACTCCAATTGTGTTCTTTCAACCCAGACCTCTGACCCTGCTTTTTACTTCTGCCATTTCATCCTCGCTCCTGCTTCCTTTCCTAAATCCATACGTCTCTTTTGGCCTTCCTAGCCCTGGGCCAAGTTCCTTCCTCTTTGCTCAGTTTTTACCCCTTTTCCTTCATTCTCCCATCCAACTTTCAGTCCTTCCTTTCTCACGCCCCAGTTAGCAGCATCTGAAAATTCGAAAGGTTTGTTACTCGTCTATTAATTGTATTCCATTTACTTATTCAGTTCTATACCTGTCTTACCTGTGTATGGAAGAACAGCTGGTAGCCAAGGTGGCACCAAGAATCCTAGCAGCTCTCACTTGACGTATCCGTAGTAGTCGGCAATTTCCATTTCGTTTTCCCTCTCGGTGAAAAATTGCAGCTTGCCCGAAGAGGTGTATCTGGCAGCATTCTCCCGTTGTTGTTGAGCCCGCCTCTTCATGGCCTCTCGCTCTGGCCTCTGCTCTTGTTCGATGGGCTTTGACATGACTGGCTCAGGCACGTTGGGTTCCCTCCATGGAACTCGTTGCTTGCTGAAGTCTTGGAGTAGAAATTGGGTTTGGAGCTTGGGTGGGGACTGGCGCTTATTCACAGCAGGGGGAACAGGCTCCCGCTGGAGAGGAGCGCCAGATGAAGTTTTGGAGGGTGCAGGCCTAGGAGCAGCAGACTGAGGGACACGAGGCTGGGTATGGTTGGTCCAAGCCGGTTGGGTTGGGTTGGTCACAGTTGGCTGAGCTGGTTTGGCGGGGCCTGGCAAAGAGGCAGGAGCTGGCTGGTGGGATGAATTGGCTGCAGCAGGTTGAGCTGAGTCAGTAGAACCAGGCTGGGCACGGTAAGCCCCAGCAGGCCGATGTGAGGCCAGAGACTGTGGCCTCCGAGGAGCGGGTCGAGCTTGAGGCTTGTCCCAGGCAGAAAAAGGCAGAGGTATCAACTTGACCTTCCCAGGAGGAGGCCGCTCATACTGGGCTGGAGACGGACACTCTGTTTCAGCACTGCTGTCTGGTTTCTGGGCTTGGACTTGCGTTTTCTCAGGACCCTTCCCCTCACGTGGGGTATGCCGCCATGGCTGGATAGCTGGGGGTGGCTGGGGGTCTTTGGGGTTGCTTGACTTTCCCAAGAGCCGACAGGAAGAGAGCCCAGTTTTCGTCTCATTCTTCTTCCCCAGCGCATGAAGAACCTTCACAGACTCCAGCATGCGCACGCCAAGGGAGGTTCGAGGCTTTTGAAAGCTCTGTTGGAGAAGCTCAGTTTGGTGTTCCTTTCGCTTCGTGTGGGGGATTGCTGGCTTCTCTTCTGCCTTGACTTTGTTCCCTGACTGCTTGTTCTCTTCAGCCTTGTTTCTCCCTCTGGTCCTTTTGGTCTTTTCCTGCCCGTGGCTCTTAGTTTTGCTGATCTTTCTGGATGCAGCTTTCTGAGGTTTGCCTTGAGAGTGCTTGGCCGTGTTCACAGGAGCCCTGTCACTGACTGCAGCGTGGCATATAACCACTTCTCCCCCTAACAGGCACTCTGGATTCTTTGGCTGGATTTTGGCCTTGGGAGCGCCACTGATAGGCTCAGAGGCTTTCTGTTTGTTCTTCCTGGGTTGATCAGAGGGAACCTTTATGACACTTGGCTTTTCCTGCACCTGATTCACCTTAATGGCTCTGGTGTCTTTAGCTTTGATCACGTTGGGACCTTGGGATTGATCAAGATCTTTCAAAGGATTAAAGAGCTGGGGAAGGTGAATATCCTCCGCCAGTGTAGTAATGTCTGCAAGACCACTGCTAGGTTCAATCCCATTTTCAAGTGTCCCTAGGTCCTGACGACTCCGGCTGTTCTCTCCCAGATCAGCATTTTCAGAACCAGGCTGCTCCTCTTGGCTGAGGGGATCGGTGCAGGCCAGCGGCTGGTGACTATCAGGGATTCCTAAAGGGAGTAGTGGAGGATCTTGGTTCTCTGTTGGGATCTGGTAGGCATCCAGAGGCTTTGAAAGCTTGGTTTTGATATCATCCACGTGCTTACTCTCTATTTGTCCCTGGCTTGGAGCTGGAGGCAGGGCCAGGAGACGCCTGGCACTCTGGACTGGAGCTGTCACTGAAATGTCCCCAAGTTCAGATGGTGGGTTACTCTCAAGTATGTGGCTGTTTCTGCTACTGCAGGACTTGGGGAGTTCTTGACTTTGTGTCACACAAAACGTCTGGCTTGGAGGTTGCAATCCCAGGGAATTTTTCATCACCAGGGGGGAGGTCTCCATCCCTACAAAGGGATCAAGGGAGAAGTCAGTCCCTGGTAAGTGAGATGCTCCCCCTAAACACCAACACAGCAGTCGTGTACCTTTCAAGGGGTTCAGGGGCAAGATGGGCAAGGCATTTCTACTAACTCTTCTTAAGGATCACGGACAGTGCCCTATGCTACGAGGTAAGCGGTGACTGTTGTAATTCTTACTGGTGAGCCTTTCCTGTCGCTGATTCTCGGCTCGCTTTGTATTTCATAGGACTGTTATAAGTCCAATACAAAATGAGTCTTATTTTTAAAAACCTGAAATGTTTTACAAAGCCTAGCATTCTCATATAGGGTCCTTTCCATTCTCCCCACTTTCCCGAGAGGCCAAGAACACGTCACACCATGAACTAGGAGAGGGGGTAGAGCCCTTGCTGATGAAATACATCAACAAAGACAGAGTCTTAGCCTGCTTGCTCTCTGGACAGGATCTCGGACCACAAGGTCTTCAATCCTGGTATAAATGAAGGAAGTGAGGACAGTTCAACTGGCACTCTCATAACAAGAGTTCTGAAACACCTTCCGAAGAGACTATAGCAGTAGATGAGGGAAGGGAGTGCTACAGTGTGGCAGTACAGGGGGAACGATCGGCTACAGCAGTGAAAAGTGTGGTACCGATTGGTGTGCTCTCGGGGTTCTTGTACATGTAGCATAGATGACCTCTACAGTGGCCCTCCCACCGTCCCACCTGCATTAGGTGTTCTTTTTTTTTGTAATTTATGTTTATGTATTTATTTACTGTTTGAACTTATTTATTCTACGTATTTATTTTTTTGGCTGCACTGGGTCTCTCATTGCTGTGCACGGGCTTTCTCTAGTTGGCGGCTAGCGGGGGCTACTCTTGGTTGCGGTGTGCGGGCTTCTCATCGCGGTGGCTTCTCTTGTTGCGGAGCATGGGCTGTAGGCACGTGGGCTTCGGTAGTTGAGGCTCACGGGCTCTAGAATGCAGGCTCCGTCGTTGTGGCACATGCGCTTAGTTGCTGCACGGCATGTGGGATCTTCGCAGACCAGGGCTCGAACCCGTGTCCCCCGCATTGCATTGGCAGGCGGATTCTTAACCACGGCGCCACCAGGGAAGCCCTAGGTGTTCTCATAGAGAGTCTAAAAACAGAGGGCACTGAGCGAAGGTAGTGGTTATTAAAGGCTCAGGATCTAAATTCTACCTGCCTCTACACCCCTTCCCAGCTGTCGATTTGACCCCATTTTTGAATGCCGACCTCATTCTTCAACTTTCTCTGGCGTTTGTTATACTCACCTTGAAAACTTGTTTCTGTGATGCGTTGAGCAGACACAGGGTGGCAGACTGCAGAGGTGGAAGCTGGTGGTCGGATATTTGTGGGCTGAATCTCCTTCAGTCCCATTCCCATTTCTGGTTGCCCAGAGGCCCGACTTCCTGTGTATGACGCCGAGCCGTAGGATTGCGGGCAGGAGCCAAGTTCTCCGTACAGTAAAGACCCCAGTGTGCCTTGGTTATAGTAATATACCTGGCTTCCTTCCTGGCAGGGAAGTGACAGGCGGCTCTGCCCCTGATTTGTTCGTGGGCCTCCTGATCCAGCAGTTCCCTTGGCTCTGCCCCTGTCGTCAGCTGCCCCTAGGATAACTCTGAGCCCTAGCCACTTCTCTGGTAGATTTCCCTATTCCCCCACTACAGTCACACCTGAATAAGGCAACTCAGACCTTTCAGAGATGTGTCCTGAACCTCTTGTTTTCTGAAATACCTATCTGGTGGTTGTGAGACTTAAGGCCAGCGTCCCCGAGAGACTTTTTCTATTTCTCCTAGTAAACCTAGACTCATCTTCTGTCACCTTCAACTCTACTCCAATTGTGTTCTTTCAACCCAGACCTCTGACCCTGCTTTTTACTTCTGCCGTTTCATCCTCGCTCCTGCTTCCTTTCCTAAATCCATACGTCTCTTTTGGCCTTCCTAGCCCTGGGCCAAGTTCCTTCCTCTTTGCTCAGTTTTTACCCCTTTCCTTCATTCTCCCATCCAACTTTCAGTCCTTCCTTTCTCACGCCCCAGTTAGCAGCATCTGAAAATTCGAAAGGTTTGTTACTCGTCTATTAATTGTATTCCATTTACTTATTCAGTTCTATACCTGTCTTACCTGTGTATGGAAGAACAGCTGGTAGCCAAGGTGGCACCAAGAATCCTAGCAGCTCTCACTTGACGTATCCGTAGTAGTCGGCAATTTCCATTTCGTTTTCCCTCTCGGTGAAAAATTGCAGCTTGCCCGAAGAGGTGTATCTGGCAGCATTCTCCCGTTGTTGTTGAGCCCGCCTCTTCATGGCCTCTCGCTCTGGCCTCTGCTCTTGTTCGATGGGCTTTGACATGACTGGCTCAGGCACGTTGGGTTCCCTCCATGGAACTCGTTGCTTGCTGAAGTCTTGGAGTAGAAATTGGGTTTGGAGCTTGGGTGGGGACTGGCGCTTATTCACAGCAGGGGGAACAGGCTCCCGCTGGAGAGGAGCGCCAGATGAAGTTTTGGAGGGTGCAGGCCTAGGAGCAGCAGACTGAGGGACACGAGGCTGGGTATGGTTGGTCCAAGCCGGTTGGGTTGGGTTGGTCACAGTTGGCTGAGCTGGTTTGGCGGGGCCTGGCAAAGAGGCAGGAGCTGGCTGGTGGGATGAATTGGCTGCAGCAGGTTGAGCTGAGTCAGTAGAACCAGGCTGGGCACGGTAAGCCCCAGCAGGCCGATGTGAGGCCAGAGACTGTGGCCTCCGAGGAGCGGGTCGAGCTTGAGGCTTGTCCCAGGCAGAAAAAGGCAGAGGTATCAACTTGACCTTCCCAGGAGGAGGCCGCTCATACTGGGCTGGAGACGGACACTCTGTTTCAGCACTGCTGTCTGGTTTCTGGGCTTGGACTTGCGTTTTCTCAGGACCCTTCCCCTCACGTGGGGTATGCCGCCATGGCTGGATAGCTGGGGGTGGCTGGGGGTCTTTGGGGTTGCTTGACTTTCCCAAGAGCCGACAGGAAGAGAGCCCAGTTTTCGTCTCATTCTTCTTCCCCAGCGCATGAAGAACCTTCACAGACTCCAGCATGCGCACGCCAAGGGAGGTTCGAGGCTTTTGAAAGCTCTGTTGGAGAAGCTCAGTTTGGTGTTCCTTTCGCTTCGTGTGGGGGATTGCTGGCTTCTCTTCTGCCTTGACTTTGTTCCCTGACTGCTTGTTCTCCTCAGCCTTGTTTCTCCCTCTGGTCCTTTTGGTCTTTTCCTGCCCGTGGCTCTTAGTTTTGCTGATCTTTCTGGATGCAGCTTTCTGAGGTTTGCCTTGAGAGTGCTTGGCCGTGTTCACAGGAGCCCTGTCACTGACTGCAGCGTGGCATATAACCACTTCTCCCCCTAACAGGCACTCTGGATTCTTTGGCTGGATTTTGGCCTTGGGAGCGCCACTGATAGGCTCAGAGGCTTTCTGTTTGTTCTTCCTGGGTTGATCAGAGGGAACCTTTATGACACTTGGCTTTTCCTGCACCGGATTCACCTTAATGGCTCTGGTGTCTTTAGCTTTGATCACGTTGGGACCTTGGGATTGATCAAGATCTTTCAAAGGATTAAAGAGCTGGGGAAGGTGAATATCCTCCGCCAGTGTAGTAATGTCTGCAAGACCACTGCTAGGTTCAATCCCATTTTCAAGTGTCCCTAGGTCCTGACGACTCCGGCTGTTCTCTCCCAGATCAGCATTTTCAGAACCAGGCTGCTCCTCTTGGCTGAGGGGATCGGTGCAGGCCAGCGGCTGGTGAATATCAGGGATTCCTAAAGGGAGTAGTGGAGGATCTTGGTTCTCTGTTGGGATCTGGTAGGCATCCAGAGGCTTTGAAAGCTTGGTTTTGATATCATCCACGTGCTTACTCTCTATTTGTCCCTGGCTTGGAGCTGGAGGCAGGGCCAGGAGACGCCTGGCACTCTGGACTGGAGCTGTCACTGAAATGTCCCCAAGTTCAGATGGTGGGTTACTCTCAAGTATGTGGCTGTTTCTGCTACTGCAGGACTTGGGGAGTTCTTGACTTTGTGTCACACAAAACGTCTGGCTTGGAGGTTGCAATCCCAGGGAATTTTTCATCACCAGGGGGGAGGTCTCCATCCCTACAAAGGGATCAAGGGAGAAGTCAGTCCCTGGTAAGTGAGATGCTCCCCCTAAACACCAACACAGCAGTCGTGTACCTTTCAAGGGGTTCAGGGGCAAGATGGGCAAGGCATTTCTACTAACTCTTCTTAAGGATCACGGACGGTGCCCTATGCTACGAGGTAAGCGGTGACTGTTGTAATTCTTACTGGTGAGCCTTTCCTGTCGCTGATTCTCGGCTCGCTTTGTATTTCATAGGACTGTTATAAGTCCAATACAAAATGAGTCTTATTTTTAAAAACCTGAAATGTTTTACAAAGCCTAGCATTCTCATATAGGGTCCTTTCCATTCTCCCCACTTTCCCGAGAGGCCAAGAACACGTCACACCATGAACTAGGAGAGGGGGTAGAGCCCTTGCTGATGAAATACATCAACAAAGACAGAGTCTTAGCCTGCTTGCTCTCTGGACAGGATCTCGGACCACAAGGTCTTCAATCCTGGTATAAATGAAGGAAGTGAGGACAGTTCAACTGGCACTCTCATAACAAGAGTTCTGAAACACCTTCCAAAGAGACTATAGCAGTAGATGAGGGAAGGGAGTGCTACAGTGTGGCAGTACAGGGGGAACGATCGGCTACAGCAGTGAAAAGTGTGGTACCGATTGGTGTGCTCTCGGGGTTCTTGTACATGTAGCATAGATGACCTCTACAGTGGCCCTCCCACCTTCCCACCTGCATTAGGTGTTCTTTTTTTTTGTAATTTATGTTTATGTATTTATTTACTGTTTGAACTTATTTATTCTACGTATTTATTTTTTTGGCCGCACTGGGTCTCTCATTGCTGTGCACGGGCTTTCTCTAGTTGGCGGCTAGCGGGGGCTACTCTCGGTTGCGGTGTGCGGGCATCTCATCGCGGTGGCTTCTCTTGTTGCGGAGCATGGGCTGTAGGCACGTGGGCTT
This sequence comes from Balaenoptera borealis, assembly GCF_965194805.1. NCBI lineage: Eukaryota > Metazoa > Chordata > Mammalia > Artiodactyla > Balaenopteridae > Balaenoptera > Balaenoptera borealis. The sequence continues at coordinate 85,792 of NW_028122775.1, read as the reverse complement.
CGGTAGTTGAGGCCTACGGGCTCTAGAATGCAGGCTCCGTCGTTGTGGCACATGCGCTTAGTTGCTGCACGGCATGTGGGATCTTCGCAGACCAGGGCTCGAACCCGTGTCCCCTGCATTGGCAGGCGCCACCAGGGAAGCCCTAGGTGTTCTCATATAGAGTCTAAAAACAGAGAGCACTGAGAGAAGGTAGTGGTTATTAAAGGCTCAGGATCTAAATTCTACCTGTCTCTACACCCCTTCCCAGCTGTCGATTTGACCCCATTTTTGAATGCTGACCTCATTGTTCAACTTTTCTCTGCCGTCTGTATACTCACCTTGAAAACTTGTTTCTGTGATGCGTTGAGCAGACACAGGGTGGCAGATTGCAGAGGTGGAAGCTGGTGGTCGGATATTTGTGGGCTGAATCTCCTTCAGTCCCATTCCCATTTCTGGTTGCCCAGAGGCCCTACTTCCTGTGTGTGACGCAGAGCCGTAGGATTGCGGGCAGGAGCCAAGTTCTCCATACAGTAAAGACCCCAGTGTGCCTTGGTTATAGTAATATACCTGGCTTCCTTCCTGGCAGGGAAGTGACAGGCGGCTATGCCCCTGATTTGTTCGTGGGCCTCCTGATCCAGCAGTTCCCTTGGCTCTGCCCCTGTCGTCAGCTGCCCCTAGGATAACTCTGAGCCCTAGCCACTTCTCTGGTAGATTTCCCTATTCCCCCACTACAGTCACACCTGAATAAGGCAACTCAGACCTTTCAGAGATGTGTCCTGAACCTCTTGTTTTCTGAAATACCTATCTGGTGGTTGTGAGACTTAAGGCCAGCGTCCCCGAGAGACTTTTTCTATTTCTCCTAGTAAACCTAGACTCATCTTCTGTCACCTTCAACTCTACTCCAATTGTGTTCTTTCAACCCAGACCTCTGACCCTGCTTTTTACTTCTGCCGTTTCATCCTCGCTCCTGCTTCCTTTCCTAAATCCATACGTCTCTTTTGGCCTTCCTAGCCCTGGGCCAAGTTCCTTCCTCTTTGCTCAGTTTTTACCCCTTTCCTTCATTCTCCCATCCAACTTTCAGTCCTTCCTTTCTCACGCCCCAGTTAGCAGCATCTGAAAATTCGAAAGGTTTGTTACTCGTCTATTAATTGTATTCCATTTACTTATTCAGTTCTATACCTGTCTTACCTGTGTATGGAAGAACAGCTGGTAGCCAAGGTGGCACCAAGAATCCTAGCAGCTCTCACTTGACGTATCCGTAGTAGTCGGCAATTTCCATTTCGTTTTCCCTCTCGGTGAAAAATTGCAGCTTGCCCGAAGAGGTGTATCTGGCAGCATTCTCCCGTTGTTGTTGAGCCCGCCTCTTCATGGCCTCTCGCTCTGGCCTCTGCTCTTGTTCGATGGGCTTTGACATGACTGGCTCAGGCACGTTGGGTTCCCTCCATGGAACTCGTTGCTTGCTGAAGTCTTGGAGTAGAAATTGGGTTTGGAGCTTGGGTGGGGACTGGCGCTTATTCACAGCAGGGGGAACAGGCTCCCGCTGGAGAGGAGCGCCAGATGAAGTTTTGGAGGGTGCAGGCCTAGGAGCAGCAGACTGAGGGACACGAGGCTGGGTATGGTTGGTCCAAGCCGGTTGGGTTGGGTTGGTCACAGTTGGCTGAGCTGGTTTGGCGGGGCCTGGCAAAGAGGCAGGAGCTGGCTGGTGGGATGAATTGGCTGCAGCAGGTTGAGCTGAGTCAGTAGAACCAGGCTGGGCACGGTAAGCCCCAGCAGGCCGATGTGAGGCCAGAGACTGTGGCCTCCGAGGAGCGGGTCGAGCTTGAGGCTTGTCCCAGGCAGAAAAAGGCAGAGGTATCAACTTGACCTTCCCAGGAGGAGGCCGCTCATACTGGGCTGGAGACGGACACTCTGTTTCAGCACTGCTGTCTGGTTTCTGGGCTTGGACTTGCGTTTTCTCAGGACCCTTCCCCTCACGTGGGGTATGCCGCCATGGCTGGATAGCTGGGGGTGGCTGGGGGTCTTTGGGGTTGCTTGACTTTCCCAAGAGCCGACAGGAAGAGAGCCCAGTTTTCGTCTCATTCTTCTTCCCCAGCGCATGAAGAACCTTCACAGACTCCAGCATGCGCACGCCAAGGGAGGTTCGAGGCTTTTGAAAGCTCTGTTGGAGAAGCTCAGTTTGGTGTTCCTTTCGCTTCGTGTGGGGGATTGCTGGCTTCTCTTCTGCCTTGACTTTGTTCCCTGACTGCTTGTTCTCCTCAGCCTTGTTTCTCCCTCTGGTCCTTTTGGTCTTTTCCTGCCCGTGGCTCTTAGTTTTGCTGATCTTTCTGGATGCAGCTTTCTGAGGTTTGCCTTGAGAGTGCTTGGCCGTGTTCACAGGAGCCCTGTCACTGACTGCAGCGTGGCATATAACCACTTCTCCCCCTAACAGGCACTCTGGATTCTTTGGCTGGATTTTGGCCTTGGGAGCGCCACTGATAGGCTCAGAGGCTTTCTGTTTGTTCTTCCTGAGTTGATCAGAGGGAACCTTTATGACACTTGGCTTTTCCTGCACCGGATTCACCTTAATGGCTCTGGTGTCTTTAGCTTTGATCACGTTGGGACCTTGGGATTGATCAAGATCTTTCAAAGGATTAAAGAGCTGGGGAAGGTGAATATCCTCCGCCAGTGTAGTAATGTCTGCAAGACCACTGCTAGGTTCAATCCCATTTTCAAGTGTCCCTAGGTCCTGACGACTCCGGCTGTTCTCTCCCAGATCAGCATTTTCAGAACCAGGCTGCTCCTCTTGGCTGAGGGGATCGGTGCAGGCCAGCGGCTGGTGAATATCAGGGATTCCTAAAGGGAGTAGTGGAGGATCTTGGTTCTCTGTTGGGATCTGGTAGGCATCCAGAGGCTTTGAAAGCTTGGTTTTGATATCATCCACGTGCTTACTCTCTATTTGTCCCTGGCTTGGAGCTGGAGGCAGGGCCAGGAGACGCCTGGCACTCTGGACTGGAGCTGTCACTGAAATGTCCCCAAGTTCAGATGGTGGGTTACTCTCAAGTATGTGGCTGTTTCTGCTACTGCAGGACTTGGGGAGTTCTTGACTTTGTGTCACACAAAACGTCTGGCTTGGAGGTTGCAATCCCAGGGAATTTTTCATCACCAGGGGGGAGGTCTCCATCCCTACAAAGGGATCAAGGGAGAAGTCAGTCCCTGGTAAGTGAGATGCTCCCCCTAAACACCAACACAGCAGTCGTGTACCTTTCAAGGGGTTCAGGGGCAAGATGGGCAAGGCATTTCTACTAACTCTTCTTAAGGATCACGGACGGTGCCCTATGCTACGAGGTAAGCGGTGACTGTTGTAATTCTTACTGGTGAGCCTTTCCTGTCGCTGATTCTCGGCTCGCTTTGTATTTCATAGGACTGTTATAAGTCCAATACAAAATGAGTCTTATTTTTAAAAACCTGAAATGTTTTACAAAGCCTAGCATTCTCATATAGGGTCCTTTCCATTCTCCCCACTTTCCCGAGAGGCCAAGAACACGTCACACCATGAACTAGGAGAGGGGGTAGAGCCCTTGCTGATGAAATACATCAACAAAGACAGAGTCTTAGCCTGCTTGCTCTTTGGACAGGATCTCGGACCACAAGGTCTTCAATCCTGGTATAAATGAAGGAAGTGAGGACAGTTCAACTGGCACTCTCATAACAAGAGTTCTGAAACACCTTCCGAAGAGACTATAGCAGTAGATGAGGGAAGGGAGTGCTACAGTGTGGCAGTACAGGGGGAACGATCGGCTACAGCAGTGAAAAGTGTGGTACCGATTGGTGTGCTCTCGGGGTTCTTGTACATGTAGCATAGATGACCTCTACAGTGGCCCTCCCACCGTCCCACCTGCATTAGGTGTTCTTTTTTTTTGTAATTTATGTTTATGTATTTATTTACTGTTTGAACTTATTTATTCTACGTATTTATTTTTTTGGCTGCACTGGGTCTCTCATTGCTGTGCACGGGCTTTCTCTAGTTGGCGGCTAGCGGGGGCTACTCTTGGTTGCGGTGTGCGGGCTTCTCATCGCGGTGGCTTCTCTTGTTGCGGAGCATGGGCTGTAGGCACGTGGGCTTCGGTAGTTGAGGCTCACGGGCTCTAGAATGCAGGCTCCGTCGTTGTGGCACATGCGCTTAGTTGCTGCACGGCATGTGGGATCTTCGCAGACCAGGGCTCGAACCCGTGTCCCCCGCATTGCATTGGCAGGCGGATTCTTAACCACGGCGCCACCAGGGAAGCCCTAGGTGTTCTCATAGAGAGTCTAAAAACAGAGGGCACTGAGCGAAGGTAGTGGTTATTAAAGGCTCAGGATCTAAATTCTACCTGCCTCTACACCCCTTCCCAGCTGTCGATTTGACCCCATTTTTGAATGCCGACCTCATTCTTCAACTTTCTCTGGCGTTTGTTATACTCACCTTGAAAACTTGTTTCTGTGATGCGTTGAGCAGACACAGGGTGGCAGACTGCAGAGGTGGAAGCTGGTGGTCGGATATTTGTGGGCTGAATCTCCTTCAGTCCCATTCCCATTTCTGGTTGCCCAGAGGCCCGACTTCCTGTGTATGACGCCGAGCCGTAGGATTGCGGGCAGGAGCCAAGTTCTCCATACAGTAAAGACCCCAGTGTGCCTTGGTTATAGTAATATACCTGGCTCCCTTCCTGGCAGGGAAGTGACAGGCGGCTCTGCCCCTGATTTGGAATCTGAGATGGTGTTCCCTGAGCAAGGCTGGCAGAAAGCGATGGATGTAGAGGGACCATGTTCTTGGCGTCTGAAGTTTTATCATCCTGGGCTGCCAGAAACATGGAGGAGGCAGCTGTGTGGCGGTCAGTGAGTGCCAGAGTAAAGTCTCCGAGTGAAGAAGAATTCTTTTCAGTGCTTGCTGTGATGTCCCACTCAAGAACACCTGGATAGGAAGCAGCTGAAGTGGAGATCTGGCTGTGGTCAGTAACTCCAGATAACATAGTCGTGCTAGAATGTTGGTAAAGGTAGGCACTACCCATGAGTGTCTGGAAAGGGGTACCAGTAGCCGATGCCGAACTGACGGCAGGGGCAGAGACTCTGGAGAAGTTGCAGACACTTCGTGTTAGGGAAGTTGCATTGCTCACCACAGGAGGAGAATGCTGCAGAGAATTTAGAGTTCCAAGTAGAGATGGATGTTGGAAATTTTCTGTAAGAACAAGAGGGTCATGAAAAACTCAGGGAGGTTGAGAAATTCTCACTACGTTTGAGGAACGGCATCATCTGAAGGTTCTTGCTATCAGGACACCTCTACTATCACTACTTCCTGAGAAACCCAAAATCAGACAGTTGATGATGGCTGTAAGGACTGAGCAGTTTTCCACTCTTCTCTATTAACTGCCTGTGCTCCCATCTTGGGCACAGACGGGCAGAAGAGCCAAGTGGTGTGGTTCAGAGATTGTTCTCTAGGCTGGAAGCAACCTTCTCCCTGCCCTGTCTTTCCCTTCGGCCTGCACTCGTATTGACTTCTATGCTATTTCCTAGACTGGAAGCATTTTAGAACTAGGAGGCCCTTAGAGAACTTCGATGTTCTCAGTCTCATTTCGTGAGTAAGGAAACTGAGGCTCAGAGAGGTCGGGTTGACTTGTTCAAGTTCTCTCATTATGTTAGTATCATTACCAGGTTTCAGAACCTAAGTATCCTGACTTCCTTGCCAGGACTCCACTCTGAGCATGATACTGCCAGAAAGCAGGAGAAATAGAACTTATAATATAGGCATTTTTTTTGTCCATTAGAAAACAGTACGGCTATTACCATTGTCGTCTTCAGTGTCTCCCTTTGCTTGTGCAGTTCCCACGCTATTACCTAGAGGTGACGTACAGCTCAGTCCAACTGGTGAATTGAAAGAGTCATTTTTGCCCTCTTCAAGCCTGGTTTCTCATCCTACCTCAAAATGATTACCCGAAAGTGGATTTCTTAAGTGCTTTTGGAAAGGGAAAAGTTATCTGATTACTTCAGATTACTCATCTATAAAGTGGTTATAACACCACCACCAATAATAATAGCAGTAATAATTAATAGATGAATAAGCTGATCTGTTGCGTATGATTTATATGGAGGAAGATACAATAAGTTCTAGAAAGACAAAGAAAAATCATGACAAGCATATTACGTTAACGAAAAAGAAATCCATAGATATTAATGAAAACTGGGGTATGTGGCAAGTATCGAAGCCTAATGAATTTACTAACAAATGGCATTCTGTACCATCCATGCAATATTATGAAAGTGAATTTTGCCCACTCTATTTTAGTGAATACTATTAACCAGAAAACACGATGGAGGTGATAGAGGTGAATGAATTCCTAGCCAATGCATACAGACAGAGAAGGTATGTCAGTAAAAAATGCATAACAAGCAACAGAATGCAATAAATGTGCATGTATAGGTAGCCACAACACATATAGACAAGTATTTCAATGAAAACCGGTACGAAGCAGACAGCAAAATAATAAGTGTAAAAGAGTTTCATTATTGTGCTCCTTCATATTTTTACCCAGCAAGTAAGAGGTATTAAGCCTAGGAGAAATATATATTTCAATGAATATAGCTTATATAATAAGCAGAAAGGAAGCTTAAAATGTATCAGGAAGGTTTTGGGATTTATCCTAGAACTTAGATTAGAATCATCTTCAGCATCCAAGAAGATGGCATCCCAAAACCTCAAAAAACCATCATGCCTAGAATCCAATTAAAAAAGATTTTCGAATGTAAGAAAATCCACAGGACTCCACAATATGGTTTTCGATAAACGTGGATGTTTGTTTGTTTTGTTTCTTTGGCCGCGCCGCGTGGCCCTGGCCGTGAAAGCACCGAGTCCTAAGCACTGGACCGCCAGGGAATTCCCTAAGTGGGGGGAATTAGAGATGTGGGGCTTGACTTTTTCTTCTTCTTCTTCTTCTTCGGTAGCTAAGATCTGCAAGCGAACGATGGCTGTTGATCAATGTGCTCTCTGTGTTAGGAAGGAAATAACTGTAAAAATGAAAAGCAGCCTTGCCTTAGAACCTACATATCACACCAAGGAAAATAGTCCTTCTGATTCAATTTAGAAGATATCACTTAAAATGTTGAATTGGTGAAATGTCTACCTAGTTTAAAAATTAGAAAGAATAAAACACTGAAAAGCAGCCCCCTAGATAACCACTGTGGTTGCTTGTTTATAGGAGGCATCATTTCTAAAACGTATTTCTAAAATGTTTATATTCAAAACTGTCAAGTGGCCAACTGTATTCAGAGAGGCAATAAAAGAAAGAAAACGGAGTATGACTTTTCTGATAAGCTGCCTTTCCCGGTGATCCCCTGTTCTGGCCTTACTTTCCTTCTTAGTCTGTTAATGTAAGGGTTTGCTACCATCAACTTGGTTTTGCCCTGCTCTGAGCAGGTTTCCCTCTGTGCTGTTTCTGCTTTAATTGAAAATCTTTGGTTCCCATCAGCATTCCATTGCAAACTCCGTTTTTCTTGAGAGCTCCTCTATGCTTTCCCTCTTCATTCTTACATTTTCTCCCATCTCTTGGTGCCTGTTGGCCTGTGCTAATGAAAACCATCCTAAACTTCCTTACGCTCGACTCTGTGCCTCCCTGTAGAGCCCAGTACTCTCCATCCTCTCTCCCTATTCTCTCTTTTCAACTAGTCGAAATCCTAGTGGAGGGAGACCATTAGAGATGAAACATCTTGGTATATATTGCTAGTTTTCTATGTCCCCTGGCTTTTCTATGTTTCTGTTGAAACACTCTTGAGAAGTGTCTGATTTCGTTTTCTACATGGGTACCCTTTAAGGCTCAATACTGGAAAAGAAGGGGATCAGAGTGATCAACCCAACGTGGTATCCTAACGTAACAGTTAAGGAAAGCAACAGGCTTTGTGAGACAGCCAGTGATTTGTCCAAAGTCACACAGATAGTAAACGTCAAAGTCAAAAGTGAAATTAGGTCTCCAGACTTGTAGTTCAATACTTTCCCTCATTATTCCATGCTATTTTGAATCTCCTACTCAATTTAGGGGCAAAAGAAATCGAACGCAAAACTTTCCAAAGTTTCTTTTCTTACCTGACATGGTCAGAGAAGAGGAAGCATCCACTGCAGGTACAAGGGATGAGGAGACAACACTAGAGGATGTCTGAGTGGCTGCAGCTGAACGGCGCACGTGTCCAGTACAGAGGTCACTGGTTACTGGTCCAAACAGCTCCACGGAAACCCCAAGGCTCTACCAAGTGGTAGTAGGTTTGGGAGGAGAGTGATGTCACAAAGCAGGCAGTTGAAAGGTATGAGAGAGCCAATAGGGAGGTCCGATCCCCAACAGGAAGGCGGGCTTGGGTGAAGAGAGTGTAGGAGAGCTAAAACAACACCTGAGTTTCTGAGCTTTGGGGAGGAGGAAATCCTAGAAGACAGATTTACCTCCCCCAGGCTCTTCCATTAGGGAAATCATTGCCACATTTCTTACAGACGTTCATTAATACACTGAACTAAGAGTTACTTATATTCTACAGAGTATTCTATTTTATGTATCATATACTTAGAGCTATATAGATCTTATTTAATTAATAATCCTTAGGAAGGAAAGAGCCATCTAGTTTGAACTATTACAGTTGTTCTGAAATCAGATGTGTCTAATGAGTGAACTGATAGCAGCTTTTAAGGAGCCAAAGTAGGGATTAAGAAGCTCTCTTTGTAACTTGGTTCAAGAGTAGGGTGAAGTTTGTTGAGTGTACCTTGTGGAGAATGTTGTGGTCCAAGGCTCTTCTCTTTTAGTTTCTTCTCCTTGACTCCTACCTTCCTTGGGCTGGGCTAGGCTGGGGGCCAGGTTGGACTTGCGACTTAACATTTCTCTTCCGCTTCCTCTTTTTTTTTTTCTTCCATTATGGGCATTGCTTCGAGGACAAGCCTTGATCTTGCATTGGACGTTACTTCCTGTCAACTTCCAGCAGCAGGAGTCTTCTTTTCAGTGCTTGATGCTTCACGAAATAGACTCTGCCCGTTGGCAGCAAATACCAGAGAGCTAGGAGACAGAGCTGGTTGCAGACCTTTCCTCTTCCAGCCTTTGGTTGCAATTGTTTGGCCCATAATTTGCTAGCTCTAGTTCCTTGGGCCACACAGGTATCCTGCCATCTCCAGCTCTTGTTATATGTGAGAGACATTCTGAACACTGTCCCTTTTTCTTTGCACAGAAGTATATACAGTGTGGCAGCTACTGTAATCTCCTCCGCCTTGCAAACAGCCACTCTAGAATCTTGGACCTCTAGGACTCTCTGTCTTGCATGCTTGGGGGCAAGGCCAAGCAAAATGAAGAGGAGAATAATTAGAGAAAGAGGAGGACGTTGGTGGAGAATTGGGAGCAGGTAAGGTGAAAGGGCACAGGAGAAAAGAGATGCATGTAGACTTTTTGGTTTCTGTGGGAAACAGGTTGACACACTTGGGCCTCATTTGGTATTAACAGAACAGAGAGTTAAAGATCTAAGTAGCTAGATAGTGTGCAGCAACTGCCATGAAGTCTGTACACTGAAGAGAACAGTCTCACATCTAGTTTTCATTTTGTTTTATGTCATAGTACCTTATTTATAGCATTCACTGGTGTGTTTGTAGAATACAGATGTTTTCAAATGCTCTGGTTTTGTCTACATGGTTATCTCCTTGTCCTGTTTGTAAGGAATCCAACATTGTAAGACATATTGCATGTTTTTCTCTTGACGATTGTTGACCTTGAAGCGTCATGAACTGACTTGAGCTGTTGGATTCTGTGGAGAAACGTTCAAAAGGGTCTGTGAAAAAGGCACTGTGGTGAGTCGCATTATGCACCCGAGCGTAAGGAGCAAGATATCTGCCACCAGCCCAGCTTGGCCTGGATTGCCTCTGTTTTAGTTCCCCTGGTTAGTGCTTTTCTCCCTAACCACTCTTGTGACTGTGATAATGTGAGTAAGGGCGGAGTTGCTAATGATCTATGTGTGAGGTAAGCTGGTTTGAGGGAGGAAATCTATGGACCTAGTCATTTTCCTTGGTGGTAAGCTTTCAGGGGTGCAGAGATTGATCTTCCTGGGGCCTTTTCTGGTCCCAGGAAGATATCGCATAGATGGGACCTCCCAAGACACACATTGAATCTTTAGGCCTGTTTTTCCTATTATGAGGTACGAGTTTCTTCACTGATGGGGATGATGCTTATCTGAGAAGAAATTGTGAAAGGTGGTGTAGTGTAGAGGTGTGGCTTAAGCTTTTAAGTTTTCCTCCAGGTTTTTCCCCTAAGCTTCCTACTTCGGACGGCCTACTTACATGATACTAGTAGGTGATGTCCGGCTAACAACTTCCTAAATATACCTGCAAGCCAGATCAGTGTCTCTTTTCTCTGTATTCCCATGGAAATCAAGAGTCCCGCCGAATTTTCCATCGAAACAGTTGATTTGTGTTGTCTCTAGGAATTCTAAAGGGCGTACCGTTGCTTCCTAACCGGTGTCATTTGGGAGATCCGCCTCTGTACGTTCAAATGATTAATTTTGAGACTTTGCTCATGTGTGCAGTAAACCCTTGAATTCCCTAAGACCTTCCTTTCCTCCATCTCCTACCCCATTAAGCCCGCTTCAGTTCATCTCCTGAATTTCTTTGGAATCTGTCAGCCAGCTCTTCCTCAACTTCCTAATACTGAACTTGCCTGTCTGTTGCGATTAGGTCCTAACTAGTGTCCATATATCTTGTTTCCTTCCAATCCACTCTTCACACAAGAAACCTTCAAAGCAAGTTGGAACGTTGCTCATAAACATCGCTCACAAGCATTGTTTTGAGAATAGAAAACACACTGTTGGCCTTTAAGACTCTGCGTGGTCTAGAATCCTCTCTGCTTCTCTAGCCCCATCTTGTGCCACTTTTGCCCTCACTTTCTATGCTTCAGATACACTGAATTAACCTTAGTTCTCACTCATCTGACAGAAGTCAGTTCAGATACTATTTTTCACTGTGATTCCTAGCATTAAGGAATTTGATTATCAGGTTTTGTATGAGGACTATTTCATCAGGGGTACAGAAGTTCTGGCCATCTCTGGTTTTGGATATCCCTTATTTGTTGAGACCTTTGCGTTGTTTGGTTGCCTTTTGTCTGTTTTCCAGATGGGAAAACAGGAACAAGGGAAGTATAGGTTATTACTAGGTGGGGTTGAACAAGTGGAGCAGCAAACTGCAAAGCAGAAAGAAGAGGGACGTACTATAGAGGGATATGACTTCCATTCTCAAGGCGCCTGCATCCTGTGCAGGGAGACAGCCTAACATAAAATGTGCCTAACAACAAATATATTGACTTCTTACTAAAAATCTCCAGTTCATAGAACCGAGGGGTTTGTACCTTCTCCTTTAAAAGTGATAGTCCTGGGACTTCCCCGGTGGTCCCGTGGTGAAGACTCTGCGCTTCCAATGCAGCAGGCGTGGGTTCAATCCCTGGTTGGGGAGCTAAGATCCCACATGCTGCGCAGCCAAAGAAATTTTTTTCGAACGTTATACTCCTGTATTGTTGGCTTTAGTGGTTTAGATTTTGTTTTACTGTTAAGAAGATTTCAGTTTATTTACCGGGAACAAACAACACATAATGTAAGAATAGTTTCCCAGAAACGATTTCCATCATTCTCTTCCTCCCTTTCTCCCGCAGACTGGTGTTTCACCTTGACAAGTTCTCTGTCATTCCATAGGAAAGCTGTCTGGCTTGGAGGTTGCAATCCCAGGGAATTTTTCATCAGCGGGGAAGTCTCCATCACTACAGAGGAATCAAGGGAGAAGTCAGTCCCTGGTAAGTGAGATGCTCCCCCTAAACACCAACACAGCAGTCGTGTACCTTTCAAGGGGTTCAGGGGCAAGATGGGCAAGGCATTTCTACTAACTCTTCTTAAGGATCACGGACAGTGCCCTATGCTACGAGGTAAGCGGTGACTGCTGTAGTTCTTACTGGTGATCCTTTCCTGTCACTGATTCTCGGCTTTCTTTGTATTTCATAGGACTGTTGTCAGTCCAATACAAAATGAGTCTTATTTTTAAAAACCTGAAATGTTTTACAGAGCCTAGCATTCTCATATAGGGTCCTTTCCATTCTCCCCACTTTCCCGAGAGGCCAAGAACACGTCACACCATGAACTAGGAGAGGGGGTAGAGCCCTTTCTGATGAAATACATCAACAAAGACAGAGCCTTAGCCTGCTTGCTCTCTGGACAGGATCTCGGACCACAAGGTCTTCAATCCTGGTATAAATGAAGGAAGTGAGGACAGTTCAACTGGCACTCTCATAACAAGAGTTCTGAAACACCTTCCAAAGAGACTATAGCAGTAGACGAGGGAAGGGAGTGCTACAGTGTGGCAGTACAGGGGGAATGATCGGCTACAGCAGTGAAAAGTGTGGTACCGATCGGTGTGCTCTCGGGGTTCTTGTACATGTAGCATAGATGACCTCTACAGTGGCCCTCCCACCTTCCCACCTGCATTAGGTGTTCTTTTTTTTTGTAATTTATGTTTATGTATTTATTTACTGTTTGAACTTATTTATTCTACGTATTTATTTTTTTGGCCGCACTGGGTCTCTCATTGCTGTGCACGGGCTTTCTCTAGTTGGCGGCTAGCGGGGGCTACTCTCGGTTGCGGTGTGCGGGCATCTCATCGCGGTGGCTTCTCTTGTTGCGGAGCATGGGCTGTAGGCACGTGGGCTTCGGTAGTTGAGGCCTACGGGCTCTAGAATGCAGGCTCCGTCGTTGTGGCACATGCGCTTAGTTGCTGCACGGCATGTGGGATCTTCGCAGACCAGGGCTCGAACCCGTGTCCCCTGCATTGGCAGGCGCCACCAGGGAAGCCCTAGGTGTTCTCATATAGAGTCTAAAAACAGAGAGCACTGAGAGAAGGTAGTGGTTATTAAAGGCTCAGGATCTAAATTCTACCTGTCTCTACACCCCTTCCCAGCTGTCGATTTGACCCCATTTTTGAATGCTGACCTCATTGTTCAACTTTTCTCTGCCGTCTGTATACTCACCTTGAAAACTTGTTTCTGTGATGCGTTGAGCAGACACAGGGTGGCAGATTGCAGAGGTGGAAGCTGGTGGTCGGATATTTGTGGGCTGAATCTCCTTCAGTCCCATTCCCATTTCTGGTTGCCCAGAGGCCCTACTTCCTGTGTGTGACGCAGAGCCGTAGGATTGCGGGCAGGAGCCAAGTTCTCCATACAGTAAAGACCCCAGTGTGCCTTGGTTATAGTAATATACCTGGCTTCCTTCCTGGCAGGGAAGTGACAGGCGGCTATGCCCCTGATTTGTTCGTGGGCCTCCTGATCCAGCAGTTCCCTTGGCTCTGCCCCTGTCGTCAGCTGCCCCTAGGATAACTCTGAGCCCTAGCCACTTCTCTGGTAGATTTCCCTATTCCCCCACTACAGTCACACCTGAATAAGGCAACTCAGACCTTTCAGAGATGTGTCCTGAACCTCTTGTTTTCTGAAATACCTATCTGGTGGTTGTGAGACTTAAGGCCAGCGTCCCCGAGAGACTTTTTCTATTTCTCCTAGTAAACCTAGACTCATCTTCTGTCACCTTCAACTCTACTCCAATTGTGTTCTTTCAACCCAGACCTCTGACCCTGCTTTTTACTTCTGCCGTTTCATCCTCGCTCCTGCTTCCTTTCCTAAATCCATACGTCTCTTTTGGCCTTCCTAGCCCTGGGCCAAGTTCCTTCCTCTTTGCTCAGTTTTTACCCCTTTCCTTCATTCTCCCATCCAACTTTCAGTCCTTCCTTTCTCACGCCCCAGTTAGCAGCATCTGAAAATTCGAAAGGTTTGTTACTCGTCTATTAATTGTATTCCATTTACTTATTCAGTTCTATACCTGTCTTACCTGTGTATGGAAGAACAGCTGGTAGCCAAGGTGGCACCAAGAATCCTAGCAGCTCTCACTTGACGTATCCGTAGTAGTCGGCAATTTCCATTTCGTTTTCCCTCTCGGTGAAAAATTGCAGCTTGCCCGAAGAGGTGTATCTGGCAGCATTCTCCCGTTGTTGTTGAGCCCGCCTCTTCATGGCCTCTCGCTCTGGCCTCTGCTCTTGTTCGATGGGCTTTGACATGACTGGCTCAGGCACGTTGGGTTCCCTCCATGGAACTCGTTGCTTGCTGAAGTCTTGGAGTAGAAATTGGGTTTGGAGCTTGGGTGGGGACTGGCGCTTATTCACAGCAGGGGGAACAGGCTCCCGCTGGAGAGGAGCGCCAGATGAAGTTTTGGAGGGTGCAGGCCTAGGAGCAGCAGACTGAGGGACACGAGGCTGGGTATGGTTGGTCCAAGCCGGTTGGGTTGGGTTGGTCACAGTTGGCTGAGCTGGTTTGGCGGGGCCTGGCAAAGAGGCAGGAGCTGGCTGGTGGGATGAATTGGCTGCAGCAGGTTGAGCTGAGTCAGTAGAACCAGGCTGGGCACGGTAAGCCCCAGCAGGCCGATGTGAGGCCAGAGACTGTGGCCTCCGAGGAGCGGGTCGAGCTTGAGGCTTGTCCCAGGCAGAAAAAGGCAGAGGTATCAACTTGACCTTCCCAGGAGGAGGCCGCTCATACTGGGCTGGAGACGGACACTCTGTTTCAGCACTGCTGTCTGGTTTCTGGGCTTGGACTTGCGTTTTCTCAGGACCCTTCCCCTCACGTGGGGTATGCCGCCATGGCTGGATAGCTGGGGGTGGCTGGGGGTCTTTGGGGTTGCTTGACTTTCCCAAGAGCCGACAGGAAGAGAGCCCAGTTTTCGTCTCATTCTTCTTCCCCAGCGCATGAAGAACCTTCACAGACTCCAGCATGCGCACGCCAAGGGAGGTTCGAGGCTTTTGAAAGCTCTGTTGGAGAAGCTCAGTTTGGTGTTCCTTTCGCTTCGTGTGGGGGATTGCTGGCTTCTCTTCTGCCTTGACTTTGTTCCCTGACTGCTTGTTCTCCTCAGCCTTGTTTCTCCCTCTGGTCCTTTTGGTCTTTTCCTGCCCGTGGCTCTTAGTTTTGCTGATCTTTCTGGATGCAGCTTTCTGAGGTTTGCCTTGAGAGTGCTTGGCCGTGTTCACAGGAGCCCTGTCACTGACTGCAGCGTGGCATATAACCACTTCTCCCCCTAACAGGCACTCTGGATTCTTTGGCTGGATTTTGGCCTTGGGAGCGCCACTGATAGGCTCAGAGGCTTTCTGTTTGTTCTTCCTGGGTTGATCAGAGGGAACCTTTATGACACTTGGCTTTTCCTGCACCGGATTCACCTTAATGGCTCTGGTGTCTTTAGCTTTGATCACGTTGGGACCTTGGGATTGATCAAGATCTTTCAAAGGATTAAAGAGCTGGGGAAGGTGAATATCCTCCGCCAGTGTAGTAATGTCTGCAAGACCACTGCTAGGTTCAATCCCATTTTCAAGTGTCCCTAGGTCCTGACGACTCCGGCTGTTCTCTCCCAGATCAGCATTTTCAGAACCAGGCTGCTCCTCTTGGCTGAGGGGATCGGTGCAGGCCAGCGGCTGGTGAATATCAGGGATTCCTAAAGGGAGTAGTGGAGGATCTTGGTTCTCTGTTGGGATCTGGTAGGCATCCAGAGGCTTTGAAAGCTTGGTTTTGATATCATCCACGTGCTTACTCTCTATTTGTCCCTGGCTTGGAGCTGGAGGCAGGGCCAGGAGACGCCTGGCACTCTGGACTGGAGCTGTCACTGAAATGTCCCCAAGTTCAGATGGTGGGTTACTCTCAAGTATGTGGCTGTTTCTGCTACTGCAGGACTTGGGGAGTTCTTGACTTTGTGTCACACAAAACGTCTGGCTTGGAGGTTGCAATCCCAGGGAATTTTTCATCACCAGGGGGGAGGTCTCCATCCCTACAAAGGGATCAAGGGAGAAGTCAGTCCCTGGTAAGTGAGATGCTCCCCCTAAACACCAACACAGCAGTCGTGTACCTTTCAAGGGGTTCAGGGGCAAGATGGGCAAGGCATTTCTACTAACTCTTCTTAAGGATCACGGACAGTGCCCTATGCTACGAGGTAAGCGGTGACTGTTGTAATTCTTACTGGTGAGCCTTTCCTGTCGCTGATTCTCGGCTCGCTTTGTATTTCATAGGACTGTTATAAGTCCAATACAAAATGAGTCTTATTTTTAAAAACCTGAAATGTTTTACAAAGCCTAGCATTCTCATATAGGGTCCTTTCCATTCTCCCCACTTTCCCGAGAGGCCAAGAACACGTCACACCATGAACTAGGAGAGGGGGTAGAGCCCTTGCTGATGAAATACATCAACAAAGACAGAGTCTTAGCCTGCTTGCTCTCTGGACAGGATCTCGGACCACAAGGTCTTCAATCCTGGTATAAATGAAGGAAGTGAGGACAGTTCAACTGGCACTCTCATAACAAGAGTTCTGAAACACCTTCCGAAGAGACTATAGCAGTAGATGAGGGAAGGGAGTGCTACAGTGTGGCAGTACAGGGGGAACGATCGGCTACAGCAGTGAAAAGTGTGGTACCGATTGGTGTGCTCTCGGGGTTCTTGTACATGTAGCATAGATGACCTCTACAGTGGCCCTCCCACCGTCCCACCTGCATTAGGTGTTCTTTTTTTTTGTAATTTATGTTTATGTATTTATTTACTGTTTGAACTTATTTATTCTACGTATTTATTTTTTTGGCTGCACTGGGTCTCTCATTGCTGTGCACGGGCTTTCTCTAGTTGGCGGCTAGCGGGGGCTACTCTTGGTTGCGGTGTGCGGGCTTCTCATCGCGGTGGCTTCTCTTGTTGCGGAGCATGGGCTGTAGGCACGTGGGCTTCGGTAGTTGAGGCTCACGGGCTCTAGAATGCAGGCTCCGTCGTTGTGGCACATGCGCTTAGTTGCTGCACGGCATGTGGGATCTTCGCAGACCAGGGCTCGAACCCGTGTCCCCCACATTGCATTGGCAGGCGGATTCTTAACCACGGCGCCACCAGGGAAGCCCTAGGTGTTCTCATAGAGAGTCTAAAAACAGAGGGCACTGAGCGAAGGTAGTGGTTATTAAAGGCTCAGGATCTAAATTCTACCTGCCTCTACACCCCTTCCCAGCTGTCGATTTGACCCCATTTTTGAATGCCGACCTCATTCTTCAACTTTCTCTGGCGTTTGTTATACTCACCTTGAAAACTTGTTTCTGTGATGCGTTGAGCAGACACAGGGTGGCAGACTGCAGAGGTGGAAGCTGGTGGTCGGATATTTGTGGGCTGAATCTCCTTCAGTCCCATTCCCATTTCTGGTTGCCCAGAGGCCCGACTTCCTGTGTATGACGCCGAGCCGTAGGATTGCGGGCAGGAGCCAAGTTCTCCATACAGTAAAGACCCCAGTGTGCCTTGGTTATAGTAATATACCTGGCTCCCTTCCTGGCAGGGAAGTGACAGGCGGCTCTGCCCCTGATTTGGAATCTGAGATGGTGTTCCCTGAGCAAGGCTGGCAGAAAGCGATGGATGTAGAGGGACCATGTTCTTGGCGTCTGAAGTTTTATCATCCTGGGCTGCCAGAAACATGGAGGAGGCAGCTGTGTGGCGGTCAGTGAGTGCCAGAGTAAAGTCTCCGAGTGAAGAAGAATTCTTTTCAGTGCTTGCTGTGATGTCCCACTCAAGAACACCTGGATAGGAAGCAGCTGAAGTGGAGATCTGGCTGTGGTCAGTAACTCCAGATAACATAGTCGTGCTAGAATGTTGGTAAAGGTAGGCACTACCCATGAGTGTCTGGAAAGGGGTACCAGTAGCCGATGCCGAACTGACGGCAGGGGCAGAGACTCTGGAGAAGTTGCAGACACTTCGTGTTAGGGAAGTTGCATTGCTCACCACAGGAGGAGAATGCTGCAGAGAATTTAGAGTTCCAAGTAGAGATGGATGTTGGAAATTTTCTGTAAGAACAAGAGGGTCATGAAAAACTCAGGGAGGTTGAGAAATTCTCACTACGTTTGAGGAACGGCATCATCTGAAGGTTCTTGCTATCAGGACACCTCTACTATCACTACTTCCTGAGAAACCCAAAATCAGACAGTTGATGATGGCTGTAAGGACTGAGCAGTTTTCCACTCTTCTCTATTAACTGCCTGTGCTCCCATCTTGGGCACAGACGGGCAGAAGAGCCAAGTGGTGTGGTTCAGAGATTGTTCTCTAGGCTGGAAGCAACCTTCTCCCTGCCCTGTCTTTCCCTTCGGCCTGCACTCGTATTGACTTCTATGCTATTTCCTAGACTGGAAGCATTTTAGAACTAGGAGGCCCTTAGAGAACTTCGATGTTCTCAGTCTCATTTCGTGAGTAAGGAAACTGAGGCTCAGAGAGGTCGGGTTGACTTGTTCAAGTTCTCTCATTATGTTAGTATCATTACCAGGTTTCAGAACCTAAGTATCCTGACTTCCTTGCCAGGACTCCACTCTGAGCATGATACTGCCAGAAAGCAGGAGAAATAGAACTTATAATATAGGCATTTTTTTTGTCCATTAGAAAACAGTACGGCTATTACCATTGTCGTCTTCAGTGTCTCCCTTTGCTTGTGCAGTTCCCACGCTATTACCTAGAGGTGACGTACAGCTCAGTCCAACTGGTGAATTGAAAGAGTCATTTTTGCCCTCTTCAAGCCTGGTTTCTCATCCTACCTCAAAATGATTACCCGAAAGTGGATTTCTTAAGTGCTTTTGGAAAGGGAAAAGTTATCTGATTACTTCAGATTACTCATCTATAAAGTGGTTATAACACCACCACCAATAATAATAGCAGTAATAATTAATAGATGAATAAGCTGATCTGTTGCGTATGATTTATATGGAGGAAGATACAATAAGTTCTAGAAAGACAAAGAAAAATCATGACAAGCATATTACGTTAACGAAAAAGAAATCCATAGATATTAATGAAAACTGGGGTATGTGGCAAGTATCGAAGCCTAATGAATTTACTAACAAATGGCATTCTGTACCATCCATGCAATATTATGAAAGTGAATTTTGCCCACTCTATTTTAGTGAATACTATTAACCAGAAAACACGATGGAGGTGATAGAGGTGCATGAATTCCTAGCCAATGCATACAGACAGAGAAGGTATGTCAGTAAAAAATGCATAACAAGCAACAGAATGCAATAAATGTGCATGTATAGGTAGCCACAACACATATAGACAAGTATTTCAATGAAAACCGGTACGAAGCAGACAGCAAAATAATAAGTGTAAAAGAGTTTCATTATTGTGCTCCTTCATATTTTTACCCAGCAAGTAAGAGGTATTAAGCCTAGGAGAAATATATATTTCAATGAATATAGCTTATATAATAAGCAGAAAGGAAGCTTAAAATGTATCAGGAAGGTTTTTGGATTTATCCTAGAACTTAGATTAGAATCATCTTCAGCATCCAAGAAGATGGCATCCCAAAACCTCAAAAAACCATCATGCCTAGAATCCAATTAAAAAAGATTTTCGAATGTAAGAAAATCCACAGGACTCCACAATATGGTTTTCGATAAACGTGGATGTTTGTTTGTTTTGTTTCTTTGGCCGCGCCGCGTGGCCCTGGCCGTGAA
The DNA here is from genome assembly GCF_965194805.1 of Balaenoptera borealis. Lineage (NCBI taxonomy): Eukaryota > Metazoa > Chordata > Mammalia > Artiodactyla > Balaenopteridae > Balaenoptera > Balaenoptera borealis. Next base: position 66,279 of record NW_028122775.1, on the reverse strand, counting down.
AGCACCGAGTCCTAAGCACTGGACCGCCAGGGAATTCCCTAAGTGGGGGGAATTAGAGATGTGGGGCTTGACTTTTTCTTCTTCTTCTTCTTCTTCTTCGGTAGCTAAGATCTGCAAGCGAACGATGGCTGTTGATCAATGTGCTCTCTGTGTTAGGAAGGAAATAACTGTAAAAATGAAAAGCAGCCTTGCCTTAGAACCTACATATCACACCAAGGAAAATAGTCCTTCTGATTCAATTTAGAAGATATCACTTAAAATGTTGAATTGGTGAAATGTCTACCTAGTTTAAAAATTAGAAAGAATAAAACACTGAAAAGCAGCCCCCTAGATAACCACTGTGGTTGCTTGTTTATAGGAGGCATCATTTCTAAAACGTATTTCTAAAATGTTTATATTCAAAACTGTCAAGTGGCCAACTGTATTCAGAGAGGCAATAAAAGAAAGAAAACGGAGTATGACTTTTCTGATAAGCTGCCTTTCCCGGTGATCCCCTGTTCTGGCCTTACTTTCCTTCTTAGTCTGTTAATGTAAGGGTTTGCTACCATCAACTTGGTTTTGCCCTGCTCTGAGCAGGTTTCCCTCTGTGCTGTTTCTGCTTTAATTGAAAATCTTTGGTTCCCATCAGCATTCCATTGCAAACTCCGTTTTTCTTGAGAGCTCCTCTATGCTTTCCCTCTTCATTCTTACATTTTCTCCCATCTCTTGGTGCCTGTTGGCCTGTGCTAATGAAAACCATCCTAAACTTCCTTACGCTCGACTCTGTGCCTCCCTGTAGAGCCCAGTACTCTCCATCCTCTCTCCCTATTCTCTCTTTTCAACTAGTCGAAATCCTAGTGGAGGGAGACCATTAGAGATGAAACATCTTGGTATATATTGCTAGTTTTCTATGTCCCCTGGCTTTTCTATGTTTCTGTTGAAACACTCTTGAGAAGTGTCTGATTTCGTTTTCTACATGGGTACCCTTTAAGGCTCAATACTGGAAAAGAAGGGGATCAGAGTGATCAACCCAATGTGGTATCCTAACGTAACAGTTAAGGAAAGCAACAGGCTTTGTGAGACAGCCAGTGATTTGTCCAAAGTCACACAGATAGTAAACGTCAAAGTCAAAAGTGAAATTAGGTCTCCAGACTTGTAGTTCAATACTTTCCCTCATTATTCCATGCTATTTTGAATCTCCTACTCAATTTAGGGGCAAAAGAAATCGAACGCAAAACTTTCCAAAGTTTCTTTTCTTACCTGACATGGTCAGAGAAGAGGAAGCATCCACTGCAGGTACAAGGGATGAGGAGACAACACTAGAGGATGTCTGAGTGGCTGCAGCTGAACGGCGCACGTGTCCAGTACAGAGGTCACTGGTTACTGGTCCAAACAGCTCCACGGGAACCCCAAGGCTCTACCAAGTGGTAGTAGGTTTGGGAGGAGAGTGATGTCACAAAGCAGGCAGTTGAAAGGTATGAGAGAGCCAATAGGGAGGTCCGATCCCCAACAGGAAGGCGGGCTTGGGTGAAGAGAGTGTAGGAGAGCTAAAACAACACCTGAGTTTCTGAGCTCTGGGGAGGAAATCCTAGAAGACAGATTTACCTCCCCCAGGCTCTTCCATTAGGGAAATCATTGCCACATTTCTTACAGACGTTCATTAATACACTGAACTAAGAGTTACTTATATTCTACAGAGTATTCTATTTTATGTATCATATACTTAGAGCTATATAGATCTTATTTAATTAATAATCCTTAGGAAGGAAAGAGCCATCTAGTTTGAACTATTACAGTTGTTCTGAAATCAGATGTGTCTAATGAGTGAACTGATAGCAGCTTTTAAGGAGCCAAAGTAGGGATTAAGAAGCTCTCTTTGTAACTTGGTTCAAGAGTAGGGTGAAGTTTGTTGAGTGTACCTTGTGGAGAATGTTGTGGTCCAAGGCTCTTCTCTTTTAGTTTCTTCTCCTTGACTCCTACCTTCCTTGGGCTGGGCTAGGCTGGGGGCCAGGTTGGACTTGCGACTTAACATTTCTCTTCCGCTTCCTCTTTTTTTTTTTCTTCCATTATGGGCATTGCTTCGAGGACAAGCCTTGATCTTGCATTGGACGTTACTTCCTGTCAACTTCCAGCAGCAGGAGTCTTCTTTTCAGTGCTTGATGCTTCACGAAATAGACTCTGCCCGTTGGCAGCAAATACCAGAGAGCTAGGAGACAGAGCTGGTTGCAGACCTTTCCTCTTCCAGCCTTTGGTTGCAATTGTTTGGCCCATAATTTGCTAGCTCTAGTTCCTTGGGCCACACAGGTATCCTGCCATCTCCAGCTCTTGTTATATGTGAGAGACATTCTGAACACTGTCCCTTTTTCTTTGCACAGAAGTATATACAGTGTGGCAGTTACTGTAATCTCCTCCGCCTTGCAAACAGCCACTCTAGAATCTTGGACCTCTAGGACTCTCTGTCTTGCATGCTTGGGGGCAAGGCCAAGCAAAATGAAGAGGAGAATAATTAGAGAAAGAGGAGGACGTTGGTGGAGAATTGGGAGCAGGTAAGGTGAAAGGGCACAGGAGAAAAGAGATGCATGTAGACTTTTTGGTTTCTGTGGGAAACAGGTTGACACACTTGGGCCTCATTTGGTATTAACAGAACAGAGAGTTAAAGATCTAAGTAGCTAGATAGTGTGCAGCAACTGCCATGAAGTCTGTACACTGAAGAGAACAGTCTCACATCTAGTTTTCATTTTGTTTTATGTCATAGTACCTTATTTATAGCATTCACTGGTGTGTTTGTAGAATACAGATGTTTTCAAATGCTCTGGTTTTGTCTACATGGTTATCTCCTTGTCCTGTTTGTAAGGAATCCAACATTGTAAGACATATTGCATGTTTTTCTCTTGATGATTGTTGACCTTGAAGCGTCATGAACTGACTTGAGCTGTTGGATTCTGTGGAGAAACGTTCAAAAGGGTCTGTGAAAAAGGCACTGTGGTGAGTCGCATTATGCACCCGAGCGTAAGGAGCAAGATATCTGCCACCAGCCCAGCTTGGCCTGGATTGCCTCTGTTTTAGTTCCCCTGGTTAGTGCTTTTCTCCCTAACCACTCTTGTGACTGTGATAATGTGAGTAAGGGCGGAGTTGCTAATGATCTATGTGTGAGGTAAGCTGGTTTGAGGGAGGAAATCTATGGACCTAGTCATTTTCCTTGGTGGTAAGCTTTCAGGGGTGCAGAGATTGATCTTCCTGGGGCCTTTTCTGGTCCCAGGAAGATATCGCATAGATGGGACCTCCCAAGACACACATTGAATCTTTAGGCCTGTTTTTCCTATTATGAGGTACGAGTTTCTTCACTGATGGGGATGATGCTTATCTGAGAAGAAATTGTGAAAGGTGGTGTAGTGTAGAGGTGTGGCTTAAGCTTTTAAGTTTTCCTCCAGGTTTTTCCCCTAAGCTTCCTACTTCGGACGGCCTACTTACATGATACTAGTAGGTGATGTCCGGCTAACAACTTCCTAAATATACCTGCAAGCCAGATCAGTGTCTCTTTTCTCTGTATTCCCATGGAAATCAAGAGTCCCGCCGAATTTTCCATCGAAACAGTTGATTTGTGTTGTCTCTAGGAATTCTAAAGGGCGTACCGTTGCTTCCTAACCGGTGTCATTTGGGAGATCCGCCTCTGTACGTTCAAATGATTAATTTTGAGACTTTGCTCATGTGTGCAGTAAACCCTTGAATTCCCTAAGACCTTCCTTTCCTCCATCTCCTACCCCATTAAGCCCGCTTCAGTTCATCTCCTGAATTTCTTTGGAATCTGTCAGCCAGCTCTTCCTCAACTTCCTAATACTGAACTTGCCTGTCTGTTGCGATTAGGTCCTAACTAGTGTCCATATATCTTGTTTCCTTCCAATCCACTCTTCACACAAGAAACCTTCAAAGCAAGTTGGAACGTTGCTCATAAACATCGCTCACAAGCATTGTTTTGAGAATAGAAAACACACTGTTGGCCTTTAAGACTCTGCGTGGTCTAGAATCCTCTCTGCTTCTCTAGCCCCATCTTGTGCCACTTTTGCCCTCACTTTCTATGCTTCAGATACACTGAATTAACCTTAGTTCTCACTCATCTGACAGAAGTCAGTTCAGATACTATTTTTCACTGTGATTCCTAGCATTAAGGAATTTGATTATCAGGTTTTGTATGAGGACTATTTCATCAGGGGTACAGAAGTTCTGGCCATCTCTGGTTTTGGATATCCCTTATTTGTTGAGACCTTTGCGTTGTTTGGTTGCCTTTTGTCTGTTTTCCAGATGGGAAAACAGGAACAAGGGAAGTATAGGTTATTACTAGGTGGGGTTGAACAAGTGGAGCAGCAAACTGCAAAGCAGAAAGAAGAGGGACGTACTATAGAGGGATATGACTTCCATTCTCAAGGCGCCTGCATCCTGTGCAGGGAGACAGCCTAACATAAAATGTGCCTAACAACAAATATATTGACTTCTTACTAAAAATCTCCAGTTCATAGAACCGAGGGGTTTGTACCTTCTCCTTTAAAAGTGATAGTCCTGGGACTTCCCCGGTGGTCCCGTGGTGAAGACTCTGCGCTTCCAATGCAGCAGGCGTGGGTTCAATCCCTGGTTGGGGAGCTAAGATCCCACATGCTGCGCAGCCAAAGAAATTTTTTTCGAACGTTATACTCCTGTATTGTTGGCTTTAGTGGTTTAGATTTTGTTTTACTGTTAAGAAGATTTCAGTTTATTTACCGGGAACAAACAACACATAATGTAAGAATAGTTTCCCAGAAACGATTTCCATCATTCTCTTCCTCCCTTTCTCCCGCAGACTGGTGTTTCACCTTGACAAGTTCTCTGTCATTCCATAGGAAAGCTGTCTGGCTTGGAGGTTGCAATCCCAGGGAATTTTTCATCAGCGGGGAAGTCTCCATCACTACAGAGGAATCAAGGGAGAAGTCAGTCCCTGGTAAGTGAGATGCTCCCCCTAAACACCAACACAGCAGTCGTGTACCTTTCAAGGGGTTCAGGGGCAAGATGGGCAAGGCATTTCTACTAACTCTTCTTAAGGATCACGGACAGTGCCCTATGCTACGAGGTAAGCGGTGACTGCTGTAGTTCTTACTGGTGATCCTTTCCTGTCACTGATTCTCGGCTTTCTTTGTATTTCATAGGACTGTTGTCAGTCCAATACAAAATGAGTCTTATTTTTAAAAACCTGAAATGTTTTACAGAGCCTAGCATTCTCATATAGGGTCCTTTCCATTCTCCCCACTTTCCCGAGAGGCCAAGAACACGTCACACCATGAACTAGGAGAGGGGGTAGAGCCCTTTCTGATGAAATACATCAACAAAGACAGAGTCTTAGCCTGCTTGCTCTCTGGACAGGATCTCGGACCACAAGGTCTTCAATCCTGGTATAAATGAAGGAAGTGAGGACAGTTCAACTGGCACTCTCATAACAAGAGTTCTGAAACACCTTCCAAAGAGACTATAGCAGTAGATGAGGGAAGGGAGTGCTACAGTGTGGCAGTACAGGGGGAACGATCGGCTACAGCAGTGAAAAGTGTGGTACCGATTGGTGTGCTCTCGGGGTTCTTGTACATGTAGCATAGATGACCTCTACAGTGGCCCTCCCACCTTCCCACCTGCATTAGGTGTTCTTTTTTTTTGTAATTTATGTTTATGTATTTATTTACTGTTTGAACTTATTTATTCTACGTATTTATTTTTTTGGCCGCACTGGGTCTCTCATTGCTGTGCACGGGCTTTCTCGAGTTGGCGGCTAGCGGGGGCTACTCTCGGTTGCGGTGTGCGGGCATCTCATCGCGGTGGCTTCTCTTGTTGCGGAGCATGGGCTGTAGGCACGTGGGCTTCGGTAGTTGAGGCTCACGGGCTCTAGAATGCAGGCTCCGTCGTTGTGGCACATGCGCTTAGTTGCTGCACGGCATGTGGGATCTTCGCAGACCAGGGCTCGAACCCGTGTCCCCTGCATTGGCAGGCGCCACCAGGGAAGCCCTAGGTGTTCTCATATAGAGTCTAAAAACAGAGAGCACTGAGAGAAGGTAGTGGTTATTAAAGGCTCAGGATCTAAATTCTACCTGTCTCTACACCCCTTCCCAGCTGTCGATTTGACCCCATTTTTGAATGCTGACCTCATTGTTCAACTTTTCTCTGCCGTCTGTATACTCACCTTGAAAACTTGTTTCTGTGATGCGTTGAGCAGACACAGGGTGGCAGATTGCAGAGGTGGAAGCTGGTGGTCGGATATTTGTGGGCTGAATCTCCTTCAGTCCCATTCCCATTTCTGGTTGCCCAGAGGCCCTACTTCCTGTGTGTGACGCAGAGCCGTAGGATTGCGGGCAGGAGCCAAGTTCTCCATACAGTAAAGACCCCAGTGTGCCTTGGTTATAGTAATATACCTGGCTTCCTTCCTGGCAGGGAAGTGACAGGCGGCTATGCCCCTGCTTTGTTCGTGGGCCTCCTGATCCAGCAGTTCCCTTGGCTCTGCCCCTGTCGTCAGCTGCCCCTAGGATAACTCTGAGCCCTAGCCACTTCTCTGGTAGATTTCCCTATTCCCCCACTACAGTCACACCTGAATAAGGCAACTCAGACCTTTCAGAGATGTGTCCTGAACCTCTTGTTTTCTGAAATACCTATCTGGTGGTTGTGAGACTTAAGGCCAGCGTCCCCGAGAGACTTTTTCTATTTCTCCTAGTAAACCTAGACTCATCTTCTGTCACCTTCAACTCTACTCCAATTGTGTTCTTTCAACCCAGACCTCTGACCCTGCTTTTTACTTCTGCCATTTCATCCTCGCTCCTGCTTCCTTTCCTAAATCCATACGTCTCTTTTGGCCTTCCTAGCCCTGGGCCAAGTTCCTTCCTCTTTGCTCAGTTTTTACCCCTTTCCTTCATTCTCCCATCCAACTTTCAGTCCTTCCTTTCTCACGCCCCAGTTAGCAGCATCTGAAAATTCGAAAGGTTTGTTACTCGTCTATTAATTGTATTCCATTTACTTATTCAGTTCTATACCTGTCTTACCTGTGTATGGAAGAACAGCTGGTAGCCAAGGTGGCACCAAGAATCCTAGCAGCTCTCACTTGACGTATCCGTAGTAGTCGGCAATTTCCATTTCGTTTTCCCTCTCGGTGAAAAATTGCAGCTTGCCCGAAGAGGTGTATCTGGCAGCATTCTCCCGTTGTTGTTGAGCCCGCCTCTTCATGGCCTCTCGCTCTGGCCTCTGCTCTTGTTCGATGGGCTTTGACATGACTGGCTCAGGCACGTTGGGTTCCCTCCATGGAACTCGTTGCTTGCTGAAGTCTTGGAGTAGAAATTGGGTTTGGAGCTTGGGTGGGGACTGGCGCTTATTCACAGCAGGGGGAACAGGCTCCCGCTGGAGAGGAGCGCCAGATGAAGTTTTGGAGGGTGCAGGCCTAGGAGCAGCAGACTGAGGGACACGAGGCTGGGTATGGTTGGTCCAAGCCGGTTGGGTTGGGTTGGTCACAGTTGGCTGAGCTGGTTTGGCGGGGCCTGGCAAAGAGGCAGGAGCTGGCTGGTGGGATGAATTGGCTGCAGCAGGTTGAGCTGAGTCAGTAGAACCAGGCTGGGCACGGTAAGCCCCAGCAGGCCGATGTGAGGCCAGAGACTGTGGCCTCCGAGGAGCGGGTCGAGCTTGAGGCTTGTCCCAGGCAGAAAAAGGCAGAGGTATCAACTTGACCTTCCCAGGAGGAGGCCGCTCATACTGGGCTGGAGACGGACACTCTGTTTCAGCACTGCTGTCTGGTTTCTGGGCTTGGACTTGCGTTTTCTCAGGACCCTTCCCCTCACGTGGGGTATGCCGCCATGGCTGGATAGCTGGGGGTGGCTGGGGGTCTTTGGGGTTGCTTGACTTTCCCAAGAGCCGACAGGAAGAGAGCCCAGTTTTCGTCTCATTCTTCTTCCCCAGCGCATGAAGAACCTTCACAGACTCCAGCATGCGCACGCCAAGGGAGGTTCGAGGCTTTTGAAAGCTCTGTTGGAGAAGCTCAGTTTGGTGTTCCTTTCGCTTCGTGTGGGGGATTGCTGGCTTCTCTTCTGCCTTGACTTTGTTCCCTGACTGCTTGTTCTCTTCAGCCTTGTTTCTCCCTCTGGTCCTTTTGGTCTTTTCCTGCCCGTGGCTCTTAGTTTTGCTGATCTTTCTGGATGCAGCTTTCTGAGGTTTGCCTTGAGAGTGCTTGGCCGTGTTCACAGGAGCCCTGTCACTGACTGCAGCGTGGCATATAACCACTTCTCCCCCTAACAGGCACTCTGGATTCTTTGGCTGGATTTTGGCCTTGGGAGCGCCACTGATAGGCTCAGAGGCTTTCTGTTTGTTCTTCCTGGGTTGATCAGAGGGAACCTTTATGACACTTGGCTTTTCCTGCACCTGATTCACCTTAATGGCTCTGGTGTCTTTAGCTTTGATCACGTTGGGACCTTGGGATTGATCAAGATCTTTCAAAGGATTAAAGAGCTGGGGAAGGTGAATATCCTCCGCCAGTGTAGTAATGTCTGCAAGACCACTGCTAGGTTCAATCCCATTTTCAAGTGTCCCTAGGTCCTGACGACTCCGGCTGTTCTCTCCCAGATCAGCATTTTCAGAACCAGGCTGCTCCTCTTGGCTGAGGGGATCGGTGCAGGCCAGCGGCTGGTGACTATCAGGGATTCCTAAAGGGAGTAGTGGAGGATCTTGGTTCTCTGTTGGGATCTGGTAGGCATCCAGAGGCTTTGAAAGCTTGGTTTTGATATCATCCACGTGCTTACTCTCTATTTGTCCCTGGCTTGGAGCTGGAGGCAGGGCCAGGAGACGCCTGGCACTCTGGACTGGAGCTGTCACTGAAATGTCCCCAAGTTCAGATGGTGGGTTACTCTCAAGTATGTGGCTGTTTCTGCTACTGCAGGACTTGGGGAGTTCTTGACTTTGTGTCACACAAAACGTCTGGCTTGGAGGTTGCAATCCCAGGGAATTTTTCATCACCAGGGGGGAGGTCTCCATCCCTACAAAGGGATCAAGGGAGAAGTCAGTCCCTGGTAAGTGAGATGCTCCCCCTAAACACCAACACAGCAGTCGTGTACCTTTCAAGGGGTTCAGGGGCAAGATGGGCAAGGCATTTCTACTAACTCTTCTTAAGGATCACGGACAGTGCCCTATGCTACGAGGTAAGCGGTGACTGTTGTAATTCTTACTGGTGAGCCTTTCCTGTCGCTGATTCTCGGCTCGCTTTGTATTTCATAGGACTGTTATAAGTCCAATACAAAATGAGTCTTATTTTTAAAAACCTGAAATGTTTTACAAAGCCTAGCATTCTCATATAGGGTCCTTTCCATTCTCCCCACTTTCCCGAGAGGCCAAGAACACGTCACACCATGAACTAGGAGAGGGGGTAGAGCCCTTGCTGATGAAATACATCAACAAAGACAGAGTCTTAGCCTGCTTGCTCTCTGGACAGGATCTCGGACCACAAGGTCTTCAATCCTGGTATAAATGAAGGAAGTGAGGACAGTTCAACTGGCACTCTCATAACAAGAGTTCTGAAACACCTTCCGAAGAGACTATAGCAGTAGATGAGGGAAGGGAGTGCTACAGTGTGGCAGTACAGGGGGAACGATCGGCTACAGCAGTGAAAAGTGTGGTACCGATTGGTGTGCTCTCGGGGTTCTTGTACATGTAGCATAGATGACCTCTACAGTGGCCCTCCCACCGTCCCACCTGCATTAGGTGTTCTTTTTTTTTGTAATTTATGTTTATGTATTTATTTACTGTTTGAACTTATTTATTCTACGTATTTATTTTTTTGGCTGCACTGGGTCTCTCATTGCTGTGCACGGGCTTTCTCTAGTTGGCGGCTAGCGGGGGCTACTCTTGGTTGCGGTGTGCGGGCTTCTCATCGCGGTGGCTTCTCTTGTTGCGGAGCATGGGCTGTAGGCACGTGGGCTTCGGTAGTTGAGGCTCACGGGCTCTAGAATGCAGGCTCCGTCGTTGTGGCACATGCGCTTAGTTGCTGCACGGCATGTGGGATCTTCGCAGACCAGGGCTCGAACCCGTGTCCCCCGCATTGCATTGGCAGGCGGATTCTTAACCACGGCGCCACCAGGGAAGCCCTAGGTGTTCTCATAGAGAGTCTAAAAACAGAGGGCACTGAGCGAAGGTAGTGGTTATTAAAGGCTCAGGATCTAAATTCTACCTGCCTCTACACCCCTTCCCAGCTGTCGATTTGACCCCATTTTTGAATGCCGACCTCATTCTTCAACTTTCTCTGGCGTTTGTTATACTCACCTTGAAAACTTGTTTCTGTGATGCGTTGAGCAGACACAGGGTGGCAGACTGCAGAGGTGGAAGCTGGTGGTCGGATATTTGTGGGCTGAATCTCCTTCAGTCCCATTCCCATTTCTGGTTGCCCAGAGGCCCGACTTCCTGTGTATGACGCCGAGCCGTAGGATTGCGGGCAGGAGCCAAGTTCTCCGTACAGTAAAGACCCCAGTGTGCCTTGGTTATAGTAATATACCTGGCTCCCTTCCTGGCAGGGAAGTGACAGGCGGCTCTGCCCCTGATTTGGAATCTGAGATGGTGTTCCCTGAGCAAGGCTGGCAGAAAGCGATGGATGTAGAGGGACCATGTTCTTGGCGTCTGAAGTTTTATCATCCTGGGCTGCCAGAAACATGGAGGAGGCAGCTGTGTGGCGGTCAGTGAGTGCCAGAGTAAAGTCTCCGAGTGAAGAAGAATTCTTTTCAGTGCTTGCTGTGATGTCCCACTCAAGAACACCTGGATAGGAAGCAGCTGAAGTGGAGATCTGGCTGTGGTCAGTAACTCCAGATAACATAGTCGTGCTAGAATGTTGGTAAAGGTAGGCACTACCCATGAGTGTCTGGAAAGGGGTACCAGTAGCCGATGCCGAACTGACGGCAGGGGCAGAGACTCTGGAGAAGTTGCAGACACTTCGTGTTAGGGAAGTTGCATTGCTCACCACAGGAGGAGAATGCTGCAGAGAATTTAGAGTTCCAAGTAGAGATGGATGTTGGAAATTTTCTGTAAGAACAAGAGGGTCATGAAAAACTCAGGGAGGTTGAGAAATTCTCACTACGTTTGAGGAACGGCATCATCTGAAGGTTCTTGCTATCAGGACACCTCTACTATCACTACTTCCTGAGAAACCCAAAATCAGACAGTTGATGATGGCTGTAAGGACTGAGCAGTTTTCCACTCTTCTCTATTAACTGCCTGTGCTCCCATCTTGGGCACAGACGGGCAGAAGAGCCAAGTGGTGTGGTTCAGAGATTGTTCTCTAGGCTGGAAGCAACCTTCTCCCTGCCCTGTCTTTCCCTTCGGCCTGCACTCGTATTGACTTCTATGCTATTTCCTAGACTGGAAGCATTTTAGAACTAGGAGGCCCTTAGAGAACTTCGATGTTCTCAGTCTCATTTCGTGAGTAAGGAAACTGAGGCTCAGAGAGGTCGGGTTGACTTGTTCAAGTTCTCTCATTATGTTAGTATCATTACCAGGTTTCAGAACCTAAGTATCCTGACTTCCTTGCCAGGACTCCACTCTGAGCATGATACTGCCAGAAAGCAGGAGAAATAGAACTTATAATATAGGCATTTTTTTTGTCCATTAGAAAACAGTACGGCTATTACCATTGTCGTCTTCAGTGTCTCCCTTTGCTTGTGCAGTTCCCACGCTATTACCTAGAGGTGACGTACAGCTCAGTCCAACTGGTGAATTGAAAGAGTCATTTTTGCCCTCTTCAAGCCCGGTTTCTCATCCTACCTCAAAATGATTACCCGAAAGTGGATTTCTTAAGTGCTTTTGGAAAGGGAAAAGTTATCTGATTACTTCAGATTACTCACCTATAAAGTGGTTATAACACCACCACCAATAATAATAGCAGTAATAATTAATAGATGAATAAGCTGATCTGTTGCGTATGATTTATATGGAGGAAGATACAATAAGTTCTAGAAAGACAAAGAAAAATCATGACAAGCATATTACGTTAACGAAAAAGAAATCCATAGATATTAATGAAAACTGGGGTATGTGGCAAGTATCGAAGCCTAATGAATTTACTAACAAATGGCATTCTGTACCATCCATGCAATATTATGAAAGTGAATTTTGCCCACTCTAGTTTAGTGAATACTATTAACCAGAAAACACGATGGAGGTGATAGAGGTGAATGAATTCCTAGCCAATGCATACAGACAGAGAAGGTATGTCAGTAAAAAATGCATAACAAGCAACAGAATGCAATAAATGTGCATGTATAGGTAGCCACAACACATATAGACAAGTATTTCAATGAAAACCGGTACGAAGCAGACAGCAAAATAATAAGTGTAAAAGAGTTTCATTATTGTGCTCCTTCATATTTTTACCCAGCAAGTAAGAGGTATTAAGCCTAGGAGAAATATATATTTCAATGAATATAGCTTATATAATAAGCAGAAAGGAAGCTTAAAATGTATCAGGAAGGTTTTTGGATTTATCCTAGAACTTAGATTAGAATCATCTTCAGCATCCAAGAAGATGGCATCCCAAAACCTCAAAAAACCATCATGCCTAGAATCCAATTAAAAAAGATTTTCGAATGTAAGAAAATCCACAGGACTCCACAATATGGTTTTCGATAAACGTGGATGTTTGTTTGTTTTGTTTCTTTGGCCGCGCCGCGTGGCCCTGGCCGTGAAAGCACCGAGTCCTAAGCACTGGACCGCCAGGGAATTCCCTAAGTGGGGGGAATTAGAGATGTGGGGCTTGACTTTTTCTTCTTCTTCTTCTTCTTCGGTAGCTAAGATCTGCAAGCGAACGATGGCTGTTGATCAATGTGCTCTCTGTGTTAGGAAGGAAATAACTGTAAAAATGAAAAGCAGCCTTGCCTTAGAACCTACATATCACACCAAGGAAAATAGTCCTTCTGATTCAATTTAGAAGATATCACTTAAAATGTTGAATTGGTGAAATGTCTACCTAGTTTAAAAATTAGAAAGAATAAAACACTGAAAAGCAGCCCCCTAGATAACCACTGTGGTTGCTTGTTTATAGGAGGCATCATTTCTAAAACGTATTTCTAAAATGTTTATATTCAAAACTGTCAAGTGGCCAACTGTATTCAGAGAGGCAATAAAAGAAAGAAAACGGAGTATGACTTTTCTGATAAGCTGCCTTTCCCGGTGATCCCCTGTTCTGGCCTTACTTTCCTTCTTAGTCTGTTAATGTAAGGGTTTGCTACCATCAACTTGGTTTTGCCCTGCTCTGAGCAGGTTTCCCTCTGTGCTGTTTCTGCTTTAATTGAAAATCTTTGGTTCCCATCAGCATTCCATTGCAAACTCCGTTTTTCTTGAGAGCTCCTCTATGCTTTCCCTCTTCATTCTTACATTTTCTCCCATCTCTTGGTGCCTGTTGGCCTGTGCTAATGAAAACCATCCTAAACTTCCTTACGCTCGACTCTGTGCCTCCCTGTAGAGCCCAGTACTCTCCATCCTCTCTCCCTATTCTCTCTTTTCAACTAGTCGAAATCCTAGTGGAGGGAGACCATTAGAGATGAAACATCTTGGTATATATTGCTAGTTTTCTATGTCCCCTGGCTTTTCTATGTTTCTGTTGAAACACTCTTGAGAAGTGTCTGATTTCGTTTTCTACATGGGTACCCTTTAAGGCTCAATACTGGAAAAGAAGGGGATCAGAGTGATCAACCCAACGTGGTATCCTAACGTAACAGTTAAGGAAAGCAACAGGCTTTGTGAGACAGCCAGTGATTTGTCCAAAGTCACACAGATAGTAAACGTCAAAGTCAAAAGTGAAATTAGGTCTCCAGACTTGTAGTTCAATACTTTCCCTCATTATTCCATGCTATTTTGAATCTCCTACTCAATTTAGGGGCAAAAGAAATCGAACGCAAAACTTTCCAAAGTTTCTTTTCTTACCTGACATGGTCAGAGAAGAGGAAGCATCCACTGCAGGTACAAGGGATGAGGAGACAACACTAGAGGATGTCTGAGTGGCTGCAGCTGAACGGCGCACGTGTCCAGTACAGAGGTCACTGGTTACTGGTCCAAACAGCTCCACGGAAACCCCAAGGCTCTACCAAGTGGTAGTAGGTTTGGTAGGAGAGTGATGTCACAAAGCAGGCAGTTGAAAGGTATGAGAGAGCCAATAGGGAGGTCCGATCCCCAACAGGAAGGCGGGCTTGGGTGAAGAGAGTGTAGGAGAGCTAAAACAACACCTGAGTTTCTGAGCTCTGGGGAGGAAATCCTAGAAGACAGATTTACCTCCCCCAGGCTCTTCCATTAGGGAAATCATTGCCACATTTCTTACAGACGTTCATTAATACACTGAACTAAGAGTTACTTATATTCTACAGAGTATTCTATTTTATGTATCATATACTTAGAGCTATATAGATCTTATTTAATTAATAATCCTTAGGAAGGAAAGAGCCATCTAGTTTGAACTATTACAGTTGTTCTGAAATCAGATGTGTCTAATGAGTGAACTGATAGCAGCTTTTAAGGAGCCAAAGTAGGGATTAAGAAGCTCTCTTTGTAACTTGGTTCAAGAGTAGGGTGAAGTTTGTTGAGTGTACCTTGTGGAGAATGTTGTGGTCCAAGGCTCTTCTCTTTTAGTTTCTTCTCCTTGACTCCTACCTTCCTTGGGCTGGGCTAGGCTGGGGGCCAGGTTGGACTTGCGACTTAACATTTCTCTTCCGCTTCCTCTTTTTTTTTTTCTTCCATTATGGGCATTGCTTCGAGGACAAGCCTTGATCTTGCATTGGACGTTACTTCCTGTCAACTTCCAGCAGCAGGAGTCTTCTTTTCAGTGCTTGATGCTTCACGAAATAGACTCTGCCCGTTGGCAGCAAATACCAGAGAGCTAGGAGACAGAGCTGGTTGCAGACCTTTCCTCTTCCAGCCTTTGGTTGCAATTGTTTGGCCCATAATTTGCTAGCTCTAGTTCCTTGGGCCACACAGGTATCCTGCCATCTCCAGCTCTTGTTATATGTGAGAGACATTCTGAACACTGTCCCTTTTTCTTTGCACAGAAGTATATACAGTGTGGCAGTTACTGTAATCTCCTCCGCCTTGCAAACAGCCACTCTAGAATCTTGGACCTCTAGGACTCTCTGTCTTGCATGCTTGGGGGCAAGGCCAAGCAAAATGAAGAGGAGAATAATTAGAGAAAGAGGAGGACGTTGGTGGAGAATTGGGAGCAGGTAAGGTGAAAGGGCACAGGAGAAAAGAGATGCATGTAGACTTTTTGGTTTCTGTGGGAAACAGGTTGACACACTTGGGCCTCATTTGGTATTAACAGAACAGAGAGTTAAAGATCTAAGTAGCTAGATAGTGTGCAGCAACTGCCATGAAGTCTGTACACTGAAGAGAACAGTCTCACATCTAGTTTTCATTTTGTTTTATGTCATAGTACCTTATTTATAGCATTCACTGGTGTGTTTGTAGAATACAGATGTTTTCAAATGCTCTGGTTTTGTCTACATGGTTATCTCCTTGTCCTGTTTGTAAGGAATCCAACATTGTAAGACATATTGCATGTTTTTCTCTTGACGATTGTTGACCTTGAAGCGTCATGAACTGACTTGAGCTGTTGGATTCTGTGGAGAAACGTTCAAAAGGGTCTGTGAAAAAGGCACTGTGGTGAGTCGCATTATGCACCCGAGCGTAAGGAGCAAGATATCTGCCACCAGCCCAGCTTGGCCTGGATTGCCTCTGTTTTAGTTCCCCTGGTTAGTGCTTTTCTCCCTAACCACTCTTGTGACTGTGATAATGTGAGTAAGGGCTGAGTTGCTAATGATCTATGTGTGAGGTAAGCTGGTTTGAGGGAGGAAATCTATGGACCTAGTCATTTTCCTTGGTGGTAAGCTTTCAGGGGTGCAGAGATTGATCTTCCTGGGGCCTTTTCTGGTCCCAGGAAGATATCGCATAGATGGGACCTCCCAAGACACACATTGAATCTTTAGGCCTGTTTTTCCTATTATGAGGTACGAGTTTCTTCACTGATGGGGATGATGCTTATCTGAGAAGAAATTGTGAAAGGTGGTGTAGTGTAGAGGTGTGGCTTAAGCTTTTAAGTTTTCCTCCAGGTTTTTCCCCTAAGCTTCCTACTTCGGACGGCCTACTTACATGATACTAGTAGGTGATGTCCGGCTAACAACTTCCTAAATACCTGCAAGCCAGATCAGTGTCTCTTTTCTCTGTATTCCCATGGAAATCAAGGGTCCCACCGAATTTTCCATCGAAACAGTTGATTTGTGTTGTCTCTAGGAATTCTAAAGGGCGTACCGTTGCTTCCTAACCGGTGTCATTTGGGAGATCCACCTCTGTACGTTCAAATGATTAATTTTGAGACTTTGCTCATGTGTGCAGTAAACCCTTGAATTCCCTAAGACCTTCCTTTCCTCCATCTCCTACCCCATTAAGCCCGCTTCAGTTCATCTCCTGAATTTCTTTGGAATCTGTCAGCCAGCTCTTCCTCAACTTCCTAATACTGAACTTGCCTGTCTGTTGCGATTAGGTCCTAACTAGTGTCCATATATCTTGTTTCCTTCCAATCCACTCTTCACACAAGAAACCTTCAAAGCAAGTTGGAACGTTGCTCATAAACATCGCTCACAAACATTGTTTTGAGAATAGAAAACACACTGTTGGCCTTTAAGACTCTGCGTGGTCTAGAATCCTCTCTGCTTCTCTAGTCCCATCTTGTGCCACTTTTGCCCTCACTTTCTATGCTTCAGATACACTGAATTAACCTTAGTTCTCACTCATCTGACAGAAGTCAGTTCAGATACTATTTTTCACTGTGATTCCTAGCATTAAGGAATTTGATTATCAGGTTTTGTATGAGGACTATTTCATCAGGGGTACAGAAGTTCTGGCCATCTCTGGTTTTGGATATCCCTTATTTGTTGAGACCTTTGCGTTGTTTGGTTGCCTTTTGTCTGTTTTCCAGATGGGAAAACAGGAACAAGGGAAGTATAGGTTATTACTAGGTGGGGTTGAACAAGTGGAGCAGCAAACTGCAAAGCAGAAAGAAGAGGGACGTACTATAGAGGGATATGACTTCCATTCTCAAGGCGCCTGCATCCTGTGCAGGGAGACAGCCTAACATAAAATGTGCCTAACAACAAATATATTGACTTCTTACTAAAAATCTCCAGTTCATAGAACCGAGGGGTTTGTACCTTCTCCTTTAAAAGTGATAGTCCTGGGACTTCCCCGGTGGTCCCGTGGTGAAGACTCTGCGCTTCCAATGCAGCAGGCGTGGGTTCAATCCCTGGTTGGGGAGCTAAGATCCCACATGCTGCGCAGCCAAAGAAATTTTTTTCGAACGTTATACTCCTGTATTGTTGGCTTTAGTGGTTTAGATTTTGTTTTACTGTTAAGAAGATTTCAGTTTATTTACCGGGAACAAACAACACGTAATGTAAGAATAGTTTCCCAGAAACGATTTCCATCATTCTCTTCCTCCCTTTCTCCCGCACACTGGTGTTTCACCTTGACAAGTTCTCTGTCATTCCATAGGAAAGCTGTCTGGCTTGGAGGTTGCAATCCCAGGGAATTTTTCATCAGCGGGGAAGTCTCCATCACTACAGAGGAATCAAGGGAGAAGTCAGTCCCTGGTAAGTGAGATGCTCCCCCTAAACACCAACACAGCAGTCGTGTACCTTTCAAGGGGTTCAGGGGCAAGATGGGCAAGGCATTTCTACTAACTCTTCTTAAGGATCACGGACAGTGCCCTATGCTACGAGGTAAGCGGTGACTGCTGTAGTTCTTACTGGTGATCCTTTCCTGTCACTGATTCTCGGCTTTCTTTGTATTTCATAGGACTGTTGTCAGTCCAATACAAAATGAGTCTTATTTTTAAAAACCTGAAA
The DNA here is from genome assembly GCF_965194805.1 of Balaenoptera borealis. NCBI lineage: Eukaryota > Metazoa > Chordata > Mammalia > Artiodactyla > Balaenopteridae > Balaenoptera > Balaenoptera borealis. Next base: position 48,397 of record NW_028122775.1, on the reverse strand, counting down.
TGTTTTACAGAGCCTAGCATTCTCATATAGGGTCCTTTCCATTCTCCCCACTTTCCCGAGAGGCCAAGAACACGTCACACCATGAACTAGGAGAGGGGGTAGAGCCCTTTCTGATGAAATACATCAACAAAGACAGAGCCTTAGCCTGCTTGCTCTCTGGACAGGATCTCGGACCACAAGGTCTTCAATCCTGGTATAAATGAAGGAAGTGAGGACAGTTCAACTGGCACTCTCATAACAAGAGTTCTGAAACACCTTCCAAAGAGACTATAGCAGTAGACGAGGGAAGGGAGTGCTACAGTGTGGCAGTACAGGGGGAATGATCGGCTACAGCAGTGAAAAGTGTGGTACCGATCGGTGTGCTCTCGGGGTTCTTGTACATGTAGCATAGATGACCTCTACAGTGGCCCTCCCACCTTCCCACCTGCATTAGGTGTTCTTTTTTTTTGTAATTTATGTTTATGTATTTATTTAGTGTTTGAACTTATTTATTCTACGTATTTATTTTTTTGGCCGCACTGGGTCTCTCATTGCTGTGCACGGGCTTTCTCGAGTTGGCGGCTAGCGGGGGCTACTCTCGGTTGCGGTGTGCGGGCATCTCATCGCGGTGGCTTCTCTTGTTGCGGAGCATGGGCTGTAGGCACGTGGGCTTCGGTAGTTGAGGCTCACGGGCTCTAGAATGCAGGCTCCGTCGTTGTGGCACATGCGCTTAGTTGCTGCACGGCATGTGGGATCTTCGCAGACCAGGGCTCGAACCCGTGTCCCCTGCATTGGCAGGCGCCACCAGGGAAGCCCTAGGTGTTCTCATATAGAGTCTAAAAACAGAGAGCACTGAGAGAAGGTAGTGGTTATTAAAGGCTCAGGATCTAAATTCTACCTGTCTCTACACCCCTTCCCAGCTGTCGATTTGACCCCATTTTTGAATGCTGACCTCATTGTTCAACTTTTCTCTGCCGTCTGTATACTCACCTTGAAAACTTGTTTCTGTGATGCGTTGAGCAGACACAGGGTGGCAGATTGCAGAGGTGGAAGCTGGTGGTCGGATATTTGTGGGCTGAATCTCCTTCAGTCCCATTCCCATTTCTGGTTGCCCAGAGGCCCTACTTCCTGTGTGTGACGCAGAGCCGTAGGATTGCGGGCAGGAGCCAAGTTCTCCATACAGTAAAGACCCCAGTGTGCCTTGGTTATAGTAATATACCTGGCTTCCTTCCTGGCAGGGAAGTGACAGGCGGCTATGCCCCTGCTTTGTTCGTGGGCCTCCTGATCCAGCAGTTCCCTTGGCTCTGCCCCTGTCGTCAGCTGCCCCTAGGATAACTCTGAGCCCTAGCCACTTCTCTGGTAGATTTCCCTATTCCCCCACTACAGTCACACCTGAATAAGGCAACTCAGACCTTTCAGAGATGTGTCCTGAACCTCTTGTTTTCTGAAATACCTATCTGGTGGTTGTGAGACTTAAGGCCAGCGTCCCCGAGAGACTTTTTCTATTTCTCCTAGTAAACCTAGACTCATCTTCTGTCACCTTCAACTCTACTCCAATTGTGTTCTTTCAACCCAGACCTCTGACCCTGCTTTTTACTTCTGCCATTTCATCCTCGCTCCTGCTTCCTTTCCTAAATCCATACGTCTCTTTTGGCCTTCCTAGCCCTGGGCCAAGTTCCTTCCTCTTTGCTCAGTTTTTACCCCTTTCCTTCATTCTCCCATCCAACTTTCAGTCCTTCCTTTCTCACGCCCCAGTTAGCAGCATCTGAAAATTCGAAAGGTTTGTTACTCGTCTATTAATTGTATTCCATTTACTTATTCAGTTCTATACCTGTCTTACCTGTGTATGGAAGAACAGCTGGTAGCCAAGGTGGCACCAAGAATCCTAGCAGCTCTCACTTGACGTATCCGTAGTAGTCGGCAATTTCCATTTCGTTTTCCCTCTCGGTGAAAAATTGCAGCTTGCCCGAAGAGGTGTATCTGGCAGCATTCTCCCGTTGTTGTTGAGCCCGCCTCTTCATGGCCTCTCGCTCTGGCCTCTGCTCTTGTTCGATGGGCTTTGACATGACTGGCTCAGGCACGTTGGGTTCCCTCCATGGAACTCGTTGCTTGCTGAAGTCTTGGAGTAGAAATTGGGTTTGGAGCTTGGGTGGGGACTGGCGCTTATTCACAGCAGGGGGAACAGGCTCCCGCTGGAGAGGAGCGCCAGATGAAGTTTTGGAGGGTGCAGGCCTAGGAGCAGCAGACTGAGGGACACGAGGCTGGGTATGGTTGGTCCAAGCCGGTTGGGTTGGGTTGGTCACAGTTGGCTGAGCTGGTTTGGCGGGGCCTGGCAAAGAGGCAGGAGCTGGCTGGTGGGATGAATTGGCTGCAGCAGGTTGAGCTGAGTCAGTAGAACCAGGCTGGGCACGGTAAGCCCCAGCAGGCCGATGTGAGGCCAGAGACTGTGGCCTCCGAGGAGCGGGTCGAGCTTGAGGCTTGTCCCAGGCAGAAAAAGGCAGAGGTATCAACTTGACCTTCCCAGGAGGAGGCCGCTCATACTGGGCTGGAGACGGACACTCTGTTTCAGCACTGCTGTCTGGTTTCTGGGCTTGGACTTGCGTTTTCTCAGGACCCTTCCCCTCACGTGGGGTATGCCGCCATGGCTGGATAGCTGGGGGTGGCTGGGGGTCTTTGGGGTTGCTTGACTTTCCCAAGAGCCGACAGGAAGAGAGCCCAGTTTTCGTCTCATTCTTCTTCCCCAGCGCATGAAGAACCTTCACAGACTCCAGCATGCGCACGCCAAGGGAGGTTCGAGGCTTTTGAAAGCTCTGTTGGAGAAGCTCAGTTTGGTGTTCCTTTCGCTTCGTGTGGGGGATTGCTGGCTTCTCTTCTGCCTTGACTTTGTTCCCTGACTGCTTGTTCTCTTCAGCCTTGTTTCTCCCTCTGGTCCTTTTGGTCTTTTCCTGCCCGTGGCTCTTAGTTTTGCTGATCTTTCTGGATGCAGCTTTCTGAGGTTTGCCTTGAGAGTGCTTGGCCGTGTTCACAGGAGCCCTGTCACTGACTGCAGCGTGGCATATAACCACTTCTCCCCCTAACAGGCACTCTGGATTCTTTGGCTGGATTTTGGCCTTGGGAGCGCCACTGATAGGCTCAGAGGCTTTCTGTTTGTTCTTCCTGGGTTGATCAGAGGGAACCTTTATGACACTTGGCTTTTCCTGCACCTGATTCACCTTAATGGCTCTGGTGTCTTTAGCTTTGATCACGTTGGGACCTTGGGATTGATCAAGATCTTTCAAAGGATTAAAGAGCTGGGGAAGGTGAATATCCTCCGCCAGTGTAGTAATGTCTGCAAGACCACTGCTAGGTTCAATCCCATTTTCAAGTGTCCCTAGGTCCTGACGACTCCGGCTGTTCTCTCCCAGATCAGCATTTTCAGAACCAGGCTGCTCCTCTTGGCTGAGGGGATCGGTGCAGGCCAGCGGCTGGTGACTATCAGGGATTCCTAAAGGGAGTAGTGGAGGATCTTGGTTCTCTGTTGGGATCTGGTAGGCATCCAGAGGCTTTGAAAGCTTGGTTTTGATATCATCCACGTGCTTACTCTCTATTTGTCCCTGGCTTGGAGCTGGAGGCAGGGCCAGGAGACGCCTGGCACTCTGGACTGGAGCTGTCACTGAAATGTCCCCAAGTTCAGATGGTGGGTTACTCTCAAGTATGTGGCTGTTTCTGCTACTGCAGGACTTGGGGAGTTCTTGACTTTGTGTCACACAAAACGTCTGGCTTGGAGGTTGCAATCCCAGGGAATTTTTCATCACCAGGGGGGAGGTCTCCATCCCTACAAAGGGATCAAGGGAGAAGTCAGTCCCTGGTAAGTGAGATGCTCCCCCTAAACACCAACACAGCAGTCGTGTACCTTTCAAGGGGTTCAGGGGCAAGATGGGCAAGGCATTTCTACTAACTCTTCTTAAGGATCACGGACAGTGCCCTATGCTACGAGGTAAGCGGTGACTGTTGTAATTCTTACTGGTGAGCCTTTCCTGTCGCTGATTCTCGGCTCGCTTTGTATTTCATAGGACTGTTATAAGTCCAATACAAAATGAGTCTTATTTTTAAAAACCTGAAATGTTTTACAAAGCCTAGCATTCTCATATAGGGTCCTTTCCATTCTCCCCACTTTCCCGAGAGGCCAAGAACACGTCACACCATGAACTAGGAGAGGGGGTAGAGCCCTTGCTGATGAAATACATCAACAAAGACAGAGTCTTAGCCTGCTTGCTCTCTGGACAGGATCTCGGACCACAAGGTCTTCAATCCTGGTATAAATGAAGGAAGTGAGGACAGTTCAACTGGCACTCTCATAACAAGAGTTCTGAAACACCTTCCGAAGAGACTATAGCAGTAGATGAGGGAAGGGAGTGCTACAGTGTGGCAGTACAGGGGGAACGATCGGCTACAGCAGTGAAAAGTGTGGTACCGATTGGTGTGCTCTCGGGGTTCTTGTACATGTAGCATAGATGACCTCTACAGTGGCCCTCCCACCGTCCCACCTGCATTAGGTGTTCTTTTTTTTTGTAATTTATGTTTATGTATTTATTTACTGTTTGAACTTATTTATTCTACGTATTTATTTTTTTGGCTGCACTGGGTCTCTCATTGCTGTGCACGGGCTTTCTCTAGTTGGCGGCTAGCGGGGGCTACTCTTGGTTGCGGTGTGCGGGCTTCTCATCGCGGTGGCTTCTCTTGTTGCGGAGCATGGGCTGTAGGCACGTGGGCTTCGGTAGTTGAGGCTCACGGGCTCTAGAATGCAGGCTCCGTCGTTGTGGCACATGCGCTTAGTTGCTGCACGGCATGTGGGATCTTCGCAGACCAGGGCTCGAACCCGTGTCCCCCGCATTGCATTGGCAGGCGGATTCTTAACCACGGCGCCACCAGGGAAGCCCTAGGTGTTCTCATAGAGAGTCTAAAAACAGAGGGCACTGAGCGAAGGTAGTGGTTATTAAAGGCTCAGGATCTAAATTCTACCTGCCTCTACACCCCTTCCCAGCTGTCGATTTGACCCCATTTTTGAATGCCGACCTCATTCTTCAACTTTCTCTGGCGTTTGTTATACTCACCTTGAAAACTTGTTTCTGTGATGCGTTGAGCAGACACAGGGTGGCAGACTGCAGAGGTGGAAGCTGGTGGTCGGATATTTGTGGGCTGAATCTCCTTCAGTCCCATTCCCATTTCTGGTTGCCCAGAGGCCCGACTTCCTGTGTATGACGCCGAGCCGTAGGATTGCGGGCAGGAGCCAAGTTCTCCGTACAGTAAAGACCCCAGTGTGCCTTGGTTATAGTAATATACCTGGCTCCCTTCCTGGCAGGGAAGTGACAGGCGGCTCTGCCCCTGATTTGGAATCTGAGATGGTGTTCCCTGAGCAAGGCTGGCAGAAAGCGATGGATGTAGAGGGACCATGTTCTTGGCGTCTGAAGTTTTATCATCCTGGGCTGCCAGAAACATGGAGGAGGCAGCTGTGTGGCGGTCAGTGAGTGCCAGAGTAAAGTCTCCGAGTGAAGAAGAATTCTTTTCAGTGCTTGCTGTGATGTCCCACTCAAGAACACCTGGATAGGAAGCAGCTGAAGTGGAGATCTGGCTGTGGTCAGTAACTCCAGATAACATAGTCGTGCTAGAATGTTGGTAAAGGTAGGCACTACCCATGAGTGTCTGGAAAGGGGTACCAGTAGCCGATGCCGAACTGACGGCAGGGGCAGAGACTCTGGAGAAGTTGCAGACACTTCGTGTTAGGGAAGTTGCATTGCTCACCACAGGAGGAGAATGCTGCAGAGAATTTAGAGTTCCAAGTAGAGATGGATGTTGGAAATTTTCTGTAAGAACAAGAGGGTCATGAAAAACTCAGGGAGGTTGAGAAATTCTCACTACGTTTGAGGAACGGCATCATCTGAAGGTTCTTGCTATCAGGACACCTCTACTATCACTACTTCCTGAGAAACCCAAAATCAGACAGTTGATGATGGCTGTAAGGACTGAGCAGTTTTCCACTCTTCTCTATTAACTGCCTGTGCTCCCATCTTGGGCACAGACGGGCAGAAGAGCCAAGTGGTGTGGTTCAGAGATTGTTCTCTAGGCTGGAAGCAACCTTCTCCCTGCCCTGTCTTTCCCTTCGGCCTGCACTCGTATTGACTTCTATGCTATTTCCTAGACTGGAAGCATTTTAGAACTAGGAGGCCCTTAGAGAACTTCGATGTTCTCAGTCTCATTTCGTGAGTAAGGAAACTGAGGCTCAGAGAGGTCGGGTTGACTTGTTCAAGTTCTCTCATTATGTTAGTATCATTACCAGGTTTCAGAACCTAAGTATCCTGACTTCCTTGCCAGGACTCCACTCTGAGCATGATACTGCCAGAAAGCAGGAGAAATAGAACTTATAATATAGGCATTTTTTTTGTCCATTAGAAAACAGTACGGCTATTACCATTGTCGTCTTCAGTGTCTCCCTTTGCTTGTGCAGTTCCCACGCTATTACCTAGAGGTGACGTACAGCTCAGTCCAACTGGTGAATTGAAAGAGTCATTTTTGCCCTCTTCAAGCCCGGTTTCTCATCCTACCTCAAAATGATTACCCGAAAGTGGATTTCTTAAGTGCTTTTGGAAAGGGAAAAGTTATCTGATTACTTCAGATTACTCACCTATAAAGTGGTTATAACACCACCACCAATAATAATAGCAGTAATAATTAATAGATGAATAAGCTGATCTGTTGCGTATGATTTATATGGAGGAAGATACAATAAGTTCTAGAAAGACAAAGAAAAATCATGACAAGCATATTACGTTAACGAAAAAGAAATCCATAGATATTAATGAAAACTGGGGTATGTGGCAAGTATCGAAGCCTAATGAATTTACTAACAAATGGCATTCTGTACCATCCATGCAATATTATGAAAGTGAATTTTGCCCACTCTAGTTTAGTGAATACTATTAACCAGAAAACACGATGGAGGTGATAGAGGTGAATGAATTCCTAGCCAATGCATACAGACAGAGAAGGTATGTCAGTAAAAAATGCATAACAAGCAACAGAATGCAATAAATGTGCATGTATAGGTAGCCACAACACATATAGACAAGTATTTCAATGAAAACCGGTACGAAGCAGACAGCAAAATAATAAGTGTAAAAGAGTTTCATTATTGTGCTCCTTCATATTTTTACCCAGCAAGTAAGAGGTATTAAGCCTAGGAGAAATATATATTTCAATGAATATAGCTTATATAATAAGCAGAAAGGAAGCTTAAAATGTATCAGGAAGGTTTTTGGATTTATCCTAGAACTTAGATTAGAATCATCTTCAGCATCCAAGAAGATGGCATCCCAAAACCTCAAAAAACCATCATGCCTAGAATCCAATTAAAAAAGATTTTCGAATGTAAGAAAATCCACAGGACTCCACAATATGGTTTTCGATAAACGTGGATGTTTGTTTGTTTTGTTTCTTTGGCCGCGCCGCGTGGCCCTGGCCGTGAAAGCACCGAGTCCTAAGCACTGGACCGCCAGGGAATTCCCTAAGTGGGGGGAATTAGAGATGTGGGGCTTGACTTTTTCTTCTTCTTCTTCTTCTTCGGTAGCTAAGATCTGCAAGCGAACGATGGCTGTTGATCAATGTGCTCTCTGTGTTAGGAAGGAAATAACTGTAAAAATGAAAAGCAGCCTTGCCTTAGAACCTACATATCACACCAAGGAAAATAGTCCTTCTGATTCAATTTAGAAGATATCACTTAAAATGTTGAATTGGTGAAATGTCTACCTAGTTTAAAAATTAGAAAGAATAAAACACTGAAAAGCAGCCCCCTAGATAACCACTGTGGTTGCTTGTTTATAGGAGGCATCATTTCTAAAACGTATTTCTAAAATGTTTATATTCAAAACTGTCAAGTGGCCAACTGTATTCAGAGAGGCAATAAAAGAAAGAAAACGGAGTATGACTTTTCTGATAAGCTGCCTTTCCCGGTGATCCCCTGTTCTGGCCTTACTTTCCTTCTTAGTCTGTTAATGTAAGGGTTTGCTACCATCAACTTGGTTTTGCCCTGCTCTGAGCAGGTTTCCCTCTGTGCTGTTTCTGCTTTAATTGAAAATCTTTGGTTCCCATCAGCATTCCATTGCAAACTCCGTTTTTCTTGAGAGCTCCTCTATGCTTTCCCTCTTCATTCTTACATTTTCTCCCATCTCTTGGTGCCTGTTGGCCTGTGCTAATGAAAACCATCCTAAACTTCCTTACGCTCGACTCTGTGCCTCCCTGTAGAGCCCAGTACTCTCCATCCTCTCTCCCTATTCTCTCTTTTCAACTAGTCGAAATCCTAGTGGAGGGAGACCATTAGAGATGAAACATCTTGGTATATATTGCTAGTTTTCTATGTCCCCTGGCTTTTCTATGTTTCTGTTGAAACACTCTTGAGAAGTGTCTGATTTCGTTTTCTACATGGGTACCCTTTAAGGCTCAATACTGGAAAAGAAGGGGATCAGAGTGATCAACCCAACGTGGTATCCTAACGTAACAGTTAAGGAAAGCAACAGGCTTTGTGAGACAGCCAGTGATTTGTCCAAAGTCACACAGATAGTAAACGTCAAAGTCAAAAGTGAAATTAGGTCTCCAGACTTGTAGTTCAATACTTTCCCTCATTATTCCATGCTATTTTGAATCTCCTACTCAATTTAGGGGCAAAAGAAATCGAACGCAAAACTTTCCAAAGTTTCTTTTCTTACCTGACATGGTCAGAGAAGAGGAAGCATCCACTGCAGGTACAAGGGATGAGGAGACAACACTAGAGGATGTCTGAGTGGCTGCAGCTGAACGGCGCACGTGTCCAGTACAGAGGTCACTGGTTACTGGTCCAAACAGCTCCACGGAAACCCCAAGGCTCTACCAAGTGGTAGTAGGTTTGGTAGGAGAGTGATGTCACAAAGCAGGCAGTTGAAAGGTATGAGAGAGCCAATAGGGAGGTCCGATCCCCAACAGGAAGGCGGGCTTGGGTGAAGAGAGTGTAGGAGAGCTAAAACAACACCTGAGTTTCTGAGCTCTGGGGAGGAAATCCTAGAAGACAGATTTACCTCCCCCAGGCTCTTCCATTAGGGAAATCATTGCCACATTTCTTACAGACGTTCATTAATACACTGAACTAAGAGTTACTTATATTCTACAGAGTATTCTATTTTATGTATCATATACTTAGAGCTATATAGATCTTATTTAATTAATAATCCTTAGGAAGGAAAGAGCCATCTAGTTTGAACTATTACAGTTGTTCTGAAATCAGATGTGTCTAATGAGTGAACTGATAGCAGCTTTTAAGGAGCCAAAGTAGGGATTAAGAAGCTCTCTTTGTAACTTGGTTCAAGAGTAGGGTGAAGTTTGTTGAGTGTACCTTGTGGAGAATGTTGTGGTCCAAGGCTCTTCTCTTTTAGTTTCTTCTCCTTGACTCCTACCTTCCTTGGGCTGGGCTAGGCTGGGGGCCAGGTTGGACTTGCGACTTAACATTTCTCTTCCGCTTCCTCTTTTTTTTTTTCTTCCATTATGGGCATTGCTTCGAGGACAAGCCTTGATCTTGCATTGGACGTTACTTCCTGTCAACTTCCAGCAGCAGGAGTCTTCTTTTCAGTGCTTGATGCTTCACGAAATAGACTCTGCCCGTTGGCAGCAAATACCAGAGAGCTAGGAGACAGAGCTGGTTGCAGACCTTTCCTCTTCCAGCCTTTGGTTGCAATTGTTTGGCCCATAATTTGCTAGCTCTAGTTCCTTGGGCCACACAGGTATCCTGCCATCTCCAGCTCTTGTTATATGTGAGAGACATTCTGAACACTGTCCCTTTTTCTTTGCACAGAAGTATATACAGTGTGGCAGTTACTGTAATCTCCTCCGCCTTGCAAACAGCCACTCTAGAATCTTGGACCTCTAGGACTCTCTGTCTTGCATGCTTGGGGGCAAGGCCAAGCAAAATGAAGAGGAGAATAATTAGAGAAAGAGGAGGACGTTGGTGGAGAATTGGGAGCAGGTAAGGTGAAAGGGCACAGGAGAAAAGAGATGCATGTAGACTTTTTGGTTTCTGTGGGAAACAGGTTGACACACTTGGGCCTCATTTGGTATTAACAGAACAGAGAGTTAAAGATCTAAGTAGCTAGATAGTGTGCAGCAACTGCCATGAAGTCTGTACACTGAAGAGAACAGTCTCACATCTAGTTTTCATTTTGTTTTATGTCATAGTACCTTATTTATAGCATTCACTGGTGTGTTTGTAGAATACAGATGTTTTCAAATGCTCTGGTTTTGTCTACATGGTTATCTCCTTGTCCTGTTTGTAAGGAATCCAACATTGTAAGACATATTGCATGTTTTTCTCTTGACGATTGTTGACCTTGAAGCGTCATGAACTGACTTGAGCTGTTGGATTCTGTGGAGAAACGTTCAAAAGGGTCTGTGAAAAAGGCACTGTGGTGAGTCGCATTATGCACCCGAGCGTAAGGAGCAAGATATCTGCCACCAGCCCAGCTTGGCCTGGATTGCCTCTGTTTTAGTTCCCCTGGTTAGTGCTTTTCTCCCTAACCACTCTTGTGACTGTGATAATGTGAGTAAGGGCTGAGTTGCTAATGATCTATGTGTGAGGTAAGCTGGTTTGAGGGAGGAAATCTATGGACCTAGTCATTTTCCTTGGTGGTAAGCTTTCAGGGGTGCAGAGATTGATCTTCCTGGGGCCTTTTCTGGTCCCAGGAAGATATCGCATAGATGGGACCTCCCAAGACACACATTGAATCTTTAGGCCTGTTTTTCCTATTATGAGGTACGAGTTTCTTCACTGATGGGGATGATGCTTATCTGAGAAGAAATTGTGAAAGGTGGTGTAGTGTAGAGGTGTGGCTTAAGCTTTTAAGTTTTCCTCCAGGTTTTTCCCCTAAGCTTCCTACTTCGGACGGCCTACTTACATGATACTAGTAGGTGATGTCCGGCTAACAACTTCCTAAATACCTGCAAGCCAGATCAGTGTCTCTTTTCTCTGTATTCCCATGGAAATCAAGGGTCCCACCGAATTTTCCATCGAAACAGTTGATTTGTGTTGTCTCTAGGAATTCTAAAGGGCGTACCGTTGCTTCCTAACCGGTGTCATTTGGGAGATCCACCTCTGTACGTTCAAATGATTAATTTTGAGACTTTGCTCATGTGTGCAGTAAACCCTTGAATTCCCTAAGACCTTCCTTTCCTCCATCTCCTACCCCATTAAGCCCGCTTCAGTTCATCTCCTGAATTTCTTTGGAATCTGTCAGCCAGCTCTTCCTCAACTTCCTAATACTGAACTTGCCTGTCTGTTGCGATTAGGTCCTAACTAGTGTCCATATATCTTGTTTCCTTCCAATCCACTCTTCACACAAGAAACCTTCAAAGCAAGTTGGAACGTTGCTCATAAACATCGCTCACAAACATTGTTTTGAGAATAGAAAACACACTGTTGGCCTTTAAGACTCTGCGTGGTCTAGAATCCTCTCTGCTTCTCTAGCCCCATCTTGTGCCACTTTTGCCCTCACTTTCTATGCTTCAGATACACTGAATTAACCTTAGTTCTCACTCATCTGACAGAAGTCAGTTCAGATACTATTTTTCACTGTGATTCCTAGCATTAAGGAATTTGATTATCAGGTTTTGTATGAGGACTATTTCATCAGGGGTACAGAAGTTCTGGCCATCTCTGGTTTTGGATATCCCTTATTTGTTGAGACCTTTGCGTTGTTTGGTTGCCTTTTGTCTGTTTTCCAGATGGGAAAACAGGAACAAGGGAAGTATAGGTTATTACTAGGTGGGGTTGAACAAGTGGAGCAGCAAACTGCAAAGCAGAAAGAAGAGGGACGTACTATAGAGGGATATGACTTCCATTCTCAAGGCGCCTGCATCCTGTGCAGGGAGACAGCCTAACATAAAATGTGCCTAACAACAAATATATTGACTTCTTACTAAAAATCTCCAGTTCATAGAACCGAGGGGTTTGTACCTTCTCCTTTAAAAGTGATAGTCCTGGGACTTCCCCGGTGGTCCCGTGGTGAAGACTCTGCGCTTCCAATGCAGCAGGCGTGGGTTCAATCCCTGGTTGGGGAGCTAAGATCCCACATGCTGCGCAGCCAAAGAAATTTTTTTCGAACGTTATACTCCTGTATTGTTGGCTTTAGTGGTTTAGATTTTGTTTTACTGTTAAGAAGATTTCAGTTTATTTACCGGGAACAAACAACACGTAATGTAAGAATAGTTTCCCAGAAACGATTTCCATCATTCTCTTCCTCCCTTTCTCCCGCACACTGGTGTTTCACCTTGACAAGTTCTCTGTCATTCCATAGGAAAGCTGTCTGGCTTGGAGGTTGCAATCCCAGGGAATTTTTCATCAGCGGGGAAGTCTCCATCACTACAGAGGAATCAAGGGAGAAGTCAGTCCCTGGTAAGTGAGATGCTCCCCCTAAACACCAACACAGCAGTCGTGTACCTTTCAAGGGGTTCAGGGGCAAGATGGGCAAGGCATTTCTACTAACTCTTCTTAAGGATCACGGACAGTGCCCTATGCTACGAGGTAAGCGGTGACTGCTGTAGTTCTTACTGGTGATCCTTTCCTGTCACTGATTCTCGGCTTTCTTTGTATTTCATAGGACTGTTGTCAGTCCAATACAAAATGAGTCTTATTTTTAAAAACCTGAAATGTTTTACAGAGCCTAGCATTCTCATATAGGGTCCTTTCCATTCTCCCCACTTTCCCGAGAGGCCAAGAACACGTCACACCATGAACTAGGAGAGGGGGTAGAGCCCTTTCTGATGAAATACATCAACAAAGACAGAGCCTTAGCCTGCTTGCTCTCTGGACAGGATCTCGGACCACAAGGTCTTCAATCCTGGTATAAATGAAGGAAGTGAGGACAGTTCAACTGGCACTCTCATAACAAGAGTTCTGAAACACCTTCCAAAGAGACTATAGCAGTAGATGAGGGAAGGGAGTGCTACAGTGTGGCAGTACAGGGGGAATGATCGGCTACAGCAGTGAAAAGTGTGGTACCGATCGGTGTGCTCTCGGGGTTCTTGTACATGTAGCATAGATGACCTCTACAGTGGCCCTCCCACCTTCCCACCTGCATTAGGTGTTCTTTTTTTTTGTAATTTATGTTTATGTATTTATTTAGTGTTTGAACTTATTTATTCTACGTATTTATTTTTTTGGCCGCACTGGGTCTCTCATTGCTGTGCACGGGCTTTCTCTAGTTGGCGGCTAGCGGGGGCTACTCTCGGTTGCGGTGTGCGGGCATCTCATCGCGGTGGCTTCTCTTGTTGCGGAGCATGGGCTGTAGGCACGTGGGCTTCGGTAGTTGAGGCTCACGGGCTCTAGAATGCAGGCTCCGTCGTTGTGGCACATGCGCTTAGTTGCTGCACGGCATGTGGGATCTTCGCAGACCAGGGCTCGAACCCGTGTCCCCTGCATTGGCAGGCGCCACCAGGGAAGCCCTAGGTGTTCTCATATAGAGTCTAAAAACAGAGAGCACTGAGAGAAGGTAGTGGTTATTAAAGGCTCAGGATCTAAATTCTACCTGTCTCTACACCCCTTCCCAGCTGTCGATTTGACCCCATTTTTGAATGCTGACCTCATTGTTCAACTTTTCTCTGCCGTCTGTATACTCACCTTGAAAACTTGTTTCTGTGATGCGTTGAGCAGACACAGGGTGGCAGATTGCAGAGGTGGAAGCTGGTGGTCGGATATTTGTGGGCTGAATCTCCTTCAGTCCCATTCCCATTTCTGGTTGCCCAGAGGCCCTACTTCCTGTGTATGACGCCGAGCCGTAGGATTGCGGGCAGGAGCCAAGTTCTCCATACAGTAAAGACCCCAGTGTGCCTTGGTTACAGTAATATACCTGGCTTCCTTCCTGGCAGGGAAGTGACAGGCGGCTATGCCCCTGATTTGTTCGTGGGCCTCCTGATCCAGCAGTTCCCTTGGCTCTGCCCCTGTCGTCAGCTGCCCCTAGGATAACTCTGAGCCCTAGCCACTTCTCTGGTAGATTTCCCTATTCCCCCACTACAGTCACACCTGAATAAGGCAACTCAGACCTTTCAGAGATGTGTCCTGAACCTCTTGTTTTCTGAAATACCTATCTGGTGGTTGTGAGACTTAAGGCCAGCGTCCCCGAGAGACTTTTTCTATTTCTCCTAGTAAACCTAGACTCATCTTCTGTCACCTTCAACTCTACTCCAATTGTGTTCTTTCAACCCAGACCTCTGACCCTGCTTTTTACTTCTGCCGTTTCATCCTCGCTCCTGCTTCCTTTCCTAAATCCATACGTCTCTTTTGGCCTTCCTAGCCCTGGGCCAAGTTCCTTCCTCTTTGCTCAGTTTTTACCCCTTTCCTTCATTCTCCCATCCAACTTTCAGTCCTTCCTTTCTCACGCCCCAGTTAGCAGCATCTGAAAATTCGAAAGGTTTGTTACTCGTCTATTAATTGTATTCCATTTACTTATTCAGTTCTATACCTGTCTTACCTGTGTATGGAAGAACAGCTGGTAGCCAAGGTGGCACCAAGAATCCTAGCAGCTCTCACTTGACGTATCCGTAGTAGTCGGCAATTTCCATTTCGTTTTCCCTCTCGGTGAAAAATTGCAGCTTGCCCGAAGAGGTGTATCTGGCAGCATTCTCCCGTTGTTGTTGAGCCCGCCTCTTCATGGCCTCTCGCTCTGGCCTCTGCTCTTGTTCGATGGGCTTTGACATGACTGGCTCAGGCACGTTGGGTTCCCTCCATGGAACTCGTTGCTTGCTGAAGTCTTGGAGTAGAAATTGGGTTTGGAGCTTGGGTGGGGACTGGCGCTTATTCACAGCAGGGGGAACAGGCTCCCGCTGGAGAGGAGCGCCAGATGAAGTTTTGGAGGGTGCAGGCCTAGGAGCAGCAGACTGAGGGACACGAGGCTGGGTATGGTTGGTCCAAGCCGGTTGGGTTGGGTTGGTCACAGTTGGCTGAGCTGGTTTGGCGGGGCCTGGCAAAGAGGCAGGAGCTGGCTGGTGGGATGAATTGGCTGCAGCAGGTTGAGCTGAGTCAGTAGAACCAGGCTGGGCACGGTAAGCCCCAGCAGGCCGATGTGAGGCCAGAGACTGTGGCCTCCGAGGAGCGGGTCGAGCTTGAGGCTTGTCCCAGGCAGAAAAAGGCAGAGGTATCAACTTGACCTTCCCAGGAGGAGGCCGCTCATACTGGGCTGGAGACGGACACTCTGTTTCAGCACTGCTGTCTGGTTTCTGGGCTTGGACTTGCGTTTTCTCAGGACCCTTCCCCTCACGTGGGGTATGCCGCCATGGCTGGATAGCTGGGGGTGGCTGGGGGTCTTTGGGGTTGCTTGACTTTCCCAAGAGCCGACAGGAAGAGAGCCCAGTTTTCGTCTCATTCTTCTTCCCCAGCGCATGAAGAACCTTCACAGACTCCAGCATGCGCACGCCAAGGGAGGTTCGAGGCTTTTGAAAGCTCTGTTGGAGAAGCTCAGTTTGGTGTTCCTTTCGCTTCGTGTGGGGGATTGCTGGCTTCTCTTCTGCCTTGACTTTGTTCCCTGACTGCTTGTTCTCTTCAGCCTTGTTTCTCCCTCTGGTCCTTTTGGTCTTTTCCTGCCCGTGGCTCTTAGTTTTGCTGATCTTTCTGGATGCAGCTTTCTGAGGTTTGCCTTGAGAGTGCTTGGCCGTGTTCACAGGAGCCCTGTCACTGACTGCAGCGTGGCATATAACCACTTCTCCCCCTAACAGGCACTCTGGATTCTTTGGCTGGATTTTGGCCTTGGGAGCGCCACTGATAGGCTCAGAGGCTTTCTGTTTGTTCTTCCTGGGTTGATCAGAGGGAACCTTTATGACACTTGGCTTTTCCTGCACCTGATTCACCTTAATGGCTCTGGTGTCTTTAGCTTTGATCACGTTGGGACCTTGGGATTGATCAAGATCTTTCAAAGGATTAAAGAGCTGGGGAAGGTGAATATCCTCCGCCAGTGTAGTAATGTCTGCAAGACCACTGCTAGGTTCAATCCCATTTTCAAGTGTCCCTAGGTCCTGACGACTCCGGCTGTTCTCTCCCAGATCAGCATTTTCAGAACCAGGCTGCTCCTCTTGGCTGAGGGGATCGGTGCAGGCCAGCGGCTGGTGAATATCAGGGATTCCTAAAGGGAGTAGTGGAGGATCTTGGTTCTCTGTTGGGATCTGGTAGGCATCCAGAGGCTTTGAAAGCTTGGTTTTGATATCATCCACGTGCTTACTCTCTATTTGTCCCTGGCTTGGAGCTGGAGGCAGGGCCAGGAGACGCCTGGCACTCTGGACTGGAGCTGTCACTGAAATGTCCCCAAGTTCAGATGGTGGGTTACTCTCAAGTATGTGGCTGTTTCTGCTACTGCAGGACTTGGGGAGTTCTTGACTTTGTGTCACACAAAACGTCTGGCTTGGAGGTTGCAATCCCAGGGAATTTTTCATCACCAGGGGGGAGGTCTCCATCCCTACAAAGGGATCAAGGGAGAAGTCAGTCCCTGGTAAGTGAGATGCTCCCCCTAAACACCAACACAGCAGTCGTGTACCTTTCAAGGGGTTCAGGGGCAAGATGGGCAAGGCATTTCTACTAACTCTTCTTAAGGATCACGGACAGTGCCCTATGCTACGAGGTAAGCGGTGACTGTTGTAATTCTTACTGGTGAGCCTTTCCTGTCGCTGATTCTCGGCTCGCTTTGTATTTCATAGGACTGTTATAAGTCCAATACAAAATGAGTCTTATTTTTAAAAACCTGAAATGTTTTACAAAGCCTAGCATTCTCATATAGGGTCCTTTCCATTCTCCCCACTTTCCCGAGAGGCCAAGAACACGTCACACCATGAACTAGGAGAGGGGGTAGAGCCCTTGCTGATGAAATACATCAACAAAGACAGAGTCTTAGCCTGCTTGCTCTCTGGACAGGATCTCGGACCACAAGGTCTTCAATCCTGGTATAAATGAAGGAAGTGAGGACAGTTCAACTGGCACTCTCATAACAAGAGTTCTGAAACACCTTCCGAAGAGACTATAGCAGTAGATGAGGGAAGGGAGTGCTACAGTGTGGCAGTACAGGGGGAACGATCGGCTACAGCAGTGAAAAGTGTGGTACCGATTGGTGTGCTCTCGGGGTTCTTGTACATGTAGCATAGATGACCTCTACAGTGGCCCTCCCACCGTCCCACCTGCATTAGGTGTTCTTTTTTTTTGTAATTTATGTTTATGTATTTATTTACTGTTTGAACTTATTTATTCTACGTATTTATTTTTTTGGCTGCACTGGGTCTCTCATTGCTGTGCACGGGCTTTCTCTAGTTGGCGGCTAGCGGGGGCTACTCTTGGTTGCGGTGTGCGGGCTTCTCATCGCGGTGGCTTCTCTTGTTGCGGAGCATGGGCTGTAGGCACGTGGGCTTCGGTAGTTGAGGCTCACGGGCTCTAGAATGCAGGCTCCGTCGTTGTGGCACATGCGCTTAGTTGCTGCACGGCATGTGGGATCTTCGCAGACCAGGGCTCGAACCCGTGTCCCCCGCATTGCATTGGCAGGCGGATTCTTAACCACGGCGCCACCAGGGAAGCCCTAGGTGTTCTCATAGAGAGTCTAAAAACAGAGGGCACTGAGCGAAGGTAGTGGTTATTAAAGGCTCAGGATCTAAATTCTACCTGCCTCTACACCCCTTCCCAGCTGTCGATTTGACCCCATTTTTGAATGCCGACCTCATTCTTCAACTTTCTCTGGCGTTTGTTATACTCACCTTGAAAACTTGTTTCTGTGATGCGTTGAGCAGACACAGGGTGGCAGACTGCAGAGGTGGAAGCTGGTGGTCGGATATTTGTGGGCTGAATCTCCTTCAGTCCCATTCCCATTTCTGGTTGCCCAGAGGCCCGACTTCCTGTGTATGACGCCGAGCCGTAGGATTGCGGGCAGGAGCCAAGTTCTCCGTACAGTAAAGACCCCAGTGTGCCTTGGTTATAGTAATATACCTGGCTCCCTTCCTGGCAGGGAAGTGGCAGGCGGCTCTGCCCCTGATTTGGAATCTGAGATGGTGTTCCCTGAGCAAGGCTGGCAGAAAGCGATGGATGTAGAGGGACCATGTTCTTGGCGTCTGAAGTTTTATCATCCTGGGCTGCCAGAAACATGGAGGAGGCAGCTGTGTGGCGGTCAGTGAGTGCCAGAGTAAAGTCTCCGAGTGAAGAAGAATTCTTTTCAGTGCTTGCTGTGATGTCCCACTCAAGAACACCTGGATAGGAAGCAGCTGAAGTGGAGATCTGGCTGTGGTCAGTAACTCCAGATAACATAGTCGTGCTAGAATGTTGGTAAAGGTAGGCACTACCCATGAGTGTCTGGAAAGGGGTACCAGTAGCCGATGCCGCACTGACGGCAGGGGCAGAGACTCTGGAGAAGTTGCAGACACTTCGTGTTAGGGAAGTTGCATTGCTCACCACAGGAGGAGAATGCTGCAGAGAATTTAGAGTTCCAAGTAGAGATGGATGTTGGAAATTTTCTGTAAGAACAAGAGGGTCATGAAAAACTCAGGGAGGTTGAGAAATTCTCACTACGTTTGAGGAACGGCATCATCTGAAGGTTCTTGCTATCAGGACACCTCTACTATCACTACTTCCTGAGAAACCCAAAATCAGACAGTTGATGATGGCTGTAAGGACTGAGCAGTTTTCCACTCTTCTCTATTAACTGCCTGTGCTCCCATCTTGGGCACAGACGGGCAGAAGAGCCAAGTGGTGTGGTTCAGAGATTGTTCTCTAGGCTGGAAGCAACCTTCTCCCTGCCCTGTCTTTCCCTTCAGCCTGCACTCGTATTGACTTCTATGCTATTTCCTAGACTGGAAGCATTTTAGAACTAGGAGGCCCTTAGAGAACTTCGATGTTCTCAGTCTCATTTCGTGAGTAAGGAAACTGAGGCTCAGAGAGGTCGGGTTGACTTGTTCAAGTTCTCTCATTATGTTAGTATCATTACCAGGTTTCAGAACCTAAGTATCCTGACTTCCTTGCCAGGACTCCACTCTGAGCATGATACTGCCAGAAAGCAGGAGAAATAGAACTTATAATATAGGCATTTTTTTTGTCCATTAGAAAACAGTACGGCTATTACCATTGTCGTCTTCAGTGTCTCCCTTTGCTTGTGCAGTTCCCACGCTATTACCTAGAGGTGACGTACAGCTCAGTCCAACTGGTGAATTGAAAGAGTCATTTTTGCCCTCTTCAAGCCTGGTTTCTCATCCTACCTCAAAATGATTACCCGAAAGTGGATTTCTTAAGTGCTTTTGGAAAGGGAAAAGTTATCTGATTACTTCAGATTACTCACCTATAAAGTGGTTATAACACCACCACCAATAATAATAGCAGTAATAATTAATAGATGAATAAGCTGATCTGTTGCGTATGATTTATATGGAGGAAGATACAATAAGTTCTAGAAAGACAAAGAAAAATCATGACAAGCATATTACGTTAACGAAAAAGAAATCCATAGATATTAATGAAAACTGGGGTATGTGGCAAGTATCGAAGCCTAATGAATTTACTAACAAATGGCATTCTGTACCATCCATGCAATATTATGAAAGTGAATTTTGCCCACTCTATTTTAGTGAATACTATTAACCAGAAAACACGATGGAGGTGATAGAGGTGAATGAATTCCTAGCCAATGCATACAGACAGAGAAGGTATGTCAGTAAAAAATGCATAACAAGCAACAGAATGCAATAAATGTGCATGTATAGGTAGCCACAACACATATAGACAAGTATTTCAATGAAAACCGGTACGAAGCAGACAGCAAAATAATAAGTGTAAAAGAGTTTCATTATTGTGCTCCTTCATATTTTTACCCAGCAAGTAAGAGGTATTAAGCCTAGGAGAAATATATATTTCAATGAATATAGCTTATATAATAAGCAGAAAGGAAGCTTAAAATGTATCAGGAAGGTTTTTGGATTTATCCTAGAACTTAGATTAGAATCATCTTCAGCATCCAAGAAGATGGCATCCCAAAACCTCAAAAAACCATCATGCCTAGAATCCAATTAAAAAAGATTTTCGAATGTAAGAAAATCCACAGGACTCCACAATATGGTTTTCGATAAACGTGGATGTTTGTTTGTTTTGTTTCTTTGGCCGCGCCGCGTGGCCCTGGCCGTGAAAGCACCGAGTCCTAAGCACTGGACCGCCAGGGAATTCCCTAAGTGGGGGGAATTAGAGATGTGGGGCTTGACTTTTTCTTCTTCTTCTTCTTCTTCGGTAGCTAAGATCTGCAAGCGAACGATGGCTGTTGATCAATGTGCTCTCTGTGTTAGGAAGGAAATAACTGTAAAAATGAAAAGCAGCCTTGCCTTAGAACCTACATATCACACCAAGGAAAATAGTCCTTCTGATTCAATTTAGAAGATATCACTTAAAATGTTGAATTGGTGAAATGTCTACCTAGTTTAAAAATTAGAAAGAATAAAACACTGAAAAGCAGCCCCCTAGATAACCACTGTGGTTGCTTGTTTATAGGAGGCATCATTTCTAAAACGTATTTCTAAAATGTTTATATTCAAAACTGTCAAGTGGCCAACTGTATTCAGAGAGGCAATAAAAGAAAGAAAACGGAGTATGACTTTTCTGATAAGCTGCCTTTCCCGGTGATCCCCTGTTCTGGCCTTACTTTCCTTCTTAGTCTGTTAATGTAAGGGTTTGCTACCATCAACTTGGTTTTGCCCTGCTCTGAGCAGGTTTCCCTCTGTGCTGTTTCTGCTTTAATTGAAAATCTTTGGTTCCCATCAGCATTCCATTGCAAACTCCGTTTTTCTTGAGAGCTCCTCTATGCTTTCCCTCTTCATTCTTACATTTTCTCCCATCTCTTGGTGCCTGTTGGCCTGTGCTAATGAAAACCATCCTAAACTTCCTTACGCTCGACTCTGTGCCTCCCTGTAGAGCCCAGTACTCTCCATCCTCTCTCCCTATTCTCTCTTTTCAACTAGTCGAAATCCTAGTGGAGGGAGACCATTAGAGATGAAACATCTTGGTATATATTGCTAGTTTTCTATGTCCCCTGGCTTTTCTATGTTTCTGTTGAAACACTCTTGAGAAGTGTCTGATTTCGTTTTCTACATGGGTACCCTTTAAGGCTCAATACTGGAAAAGAAGGGGATCAGAGTGATCAACCCAATGTGGTATCCTAACGTAACAGTTAAGGAAAGCAACAGGCTTTGTGAGACAGCCAGTGATTTGTCCAAAGTCACACAGATAGTAAACGTCAAAGTCAAAAGTGAAATTAGGTCTCCAGACTTGTAGTTCAATACTTTCCCTCATTATTCCATGCTATTTTGAATCTCCTACTCAATTTAGGGGCAAAAGAAATCGAACGCAAAACTTTCCAAAGTTTCTTTTCTTACCTGACATGGTCAGAGAAGAGGAAGCATCCACTGCAGGTACAAGGGATGAGGAGACAACACTAGAGGATGTCTGAGTGGCTGCAGCTGAACGGCGCACGTGTCCAGTACAGAGGTCACTGGTTACTGGTCCAAACAGCTCCACGGAAACCCCAAGGCTCTACCAAGTGGTAGTAGGTTTGGTAGGAGAGTGATGTCACAAAGCAGGCAGTTGAAAGGTATGAGAGAGCCAATAGGGAGGTCCGATCCCCAACAGGAAGGCGGGCTTGGGTGAAGAGAGTGTAGGAGAGCTAAAACAACACCTGAGTTTCTGAGCTCTGGGGAGGAAATCCTAGAAGACAGATTTACCTCCCCCAGGCTCTTCCATTAGGGAAATCATTGCCACATTTCTTACAGACGTTCATTAATACACTGAACTAAGAGTTACTTATATTCTACAGAGTATTCTATTTTATGTATCATATACTTAGAGCTATATAGATCTTATTTAATTAATAATCCTTAGGAAGGAAAGAGCCATCTAGTTTGAACTATTACAGTTGTTCTGAAATCAGATGTGTCTAATGAGTGAACTGATAGCAGCTTTTAAGGAGCCAAAGTAGGGATTAAGAAGCTCTCTTTGTAACTTGGTTCAAGAGTAGGGTGAAGTTTGTTGAGTGTACCTTGTGGAGAATGTTGTGGTCCAAGGCTCTTCTCTTTTAGTTTCTTCTCCTTGACTCCTACCTTCCTTGGGCTGGGCTAGGCTGGGGGCCAGGTTGGACTTGCGACTTAACGTTTCTCTTCCGCTTCCTCTTTTTTTTTTTTCTTCCATTATGGGCATTGCTTCGAGGACAAGCCTTGATCTTGCATTGGACGTTACTTCCTGTCAACTTCCAGCAGCAGGAGTCTTCTTTTCAGTGCTTGATGCTTCACGAAATAGACTCTGCCCGTTGGCAGCAAATACCAGAGAGCTAGGAGACAGAGCTGGTTGCAGACCTTTCCTCTTCCAGCCTTTGGTTGCAATTGTTTGGCCCATAATTTGCTAGCTCTAGTTCCTTGGGCCACACAGGTATCCTGCCATCTCCAGCTCTTGTTATATGTGAGAGACATTCTGAACACTGTCCCTTTTTCTTTGCACAGAAGTATATACAGTGTGGCAGCTACTGTAATCTCCTCCGCCTTGCAAACAGCCACTCTAGAATCTTGGACCTCTAGGACTCTCTGTCTTGCATGCTTGGGGGCAAGGCCAAGCAAAATGAAGAGGAGAATAATTAGAGAAAGAGGAGGACGTTGGTGGAGAATTGGGAGCAGGTAAGGTGAAAGGGCACAGGAGAAAAGAGATGCATGTAGACTTTTTGGTTTCTGTGGGAAACAGGTTGACACACTTGGGCCTCATTTGGTATTAACAGAACAGAGAGTTAAAGATCTAAGTAGCTAGATAGTGTGCAGCAACTGCCATGAAGTCTGTACACTGAAGAGAACAGTCTCACATCTAGTTTTCATTTTGTTTTATGTCATAGTACCTTATTTATAGCATTCACTGGTGTGTTTGTAGAATACAGATGTTTTCAAATGCTCTGGTTTTGTCTACATGGTTATCTCCTTGTCCTGTTTGTAAGGAATCCAACATTGTAAGACATATTGCATGTTTTTCTCTTGACGATTGTTGACCTTGAAGCGTCATGAACTGACTTGAGCTGTTGGATTCTGTGGAGAAACGTTCAAAAGGGTCTGTGAAAAAGGCACTGTGGTGAGTCGCATTATGCACCCGAGCGTAAGGAGCAAGATATCTGCCACCAGCCCAGCTTGGCCTGGATTGCCTCTGTTTTAGTTCCCCTGGTTAGTGCTTTTCTCCCTAACCACTCTTGTGACTGTGATAATGTGAGTAAGGGCGGAGTTGCTAATGATCTATGTGTGAGGTAAGCTGGTTTGAGGGAGGAAATCTATGGACCTAGTCATTTTCCTTGGTGGTAAGCTTTCAGGGGTGCAGAGATTGATCTTCCTGGGGCCTTTTCTGGTCCCAGGAAGATATCGCATAGATGGGACCTCCCAAGACACACATTGAATCTTTAGGCCTGTTTTTCCTATTATGAGGTACGAGTTTCTTCACTGATGGGGATGATGCTTATCTGAGAAGAAATTGTGAAAGGTGGTGTAGTGTAGAGGTGTGGCTTAAGCTTTTAAGTTTTCCTCCAGGTTTTTCCCCTAAGCTTCCTACTTCGGACGGCCTACTTACATGATACTAGTAGGTGATGTCCGGCTAACAACTTCCTAAATATACCTGCAAGCCAGATCAGTGTCTCTTTTCTCTGTATTCCCATGGAAATCAAGAGTCCCGCCGAATTTTCCATCGAAACAGTTGATTTGTGTTGTCTCTAGGAATTCTAAAGGGCGTACCGTTGCTTCCTAACCGGTGTCATTTGGGAGATCCGCCTCTGTACGTTCAAATGATTAATTTTGAGACTTTGCTCATGTGTGCAGTAAACCCTTGAATTCCCTAAGACCTTCCTTTCCTCCATCTCCTACCCCATTAAGCCCGCTTCAGTTCATCTCCTGAATTTCTTTGGAATCTGTCAGCCAGCTCTTCCTCAACTTCCTAATACTGAACTTGCCTGTCTGTTGCGATTAGGTCCTAACTAGTGTCCATATATCTTGTTTCCTTCCAATCCACTCTTCACACAAGAAACCTTCAAAGCAAGTTGGAACGTTGCTCATAAACATCGCTCACAAGCATTGTTTTGAGAATAGAAAACACACTGTTGGCCTTTAAGACTCTGCGTGGTCTAGAATCCTCTCTGCTTCTCTAGCCCCATCTTGTGCCACTTTTGCCCTCACTTTCTATGCTTCAGATACACTGAATTAACCTTAGTTCTCACTCATCTGACAGAAGTCAGTTCAGATACTATTTTTCACTGTGATTCCTAGCATTAAGGAATTTGATTATCAGGTTTTGTATGAGGACTATTTCATCAGGGGTACAGAAGTTCTGGCCATCTCTGGTTTTGGATATCCCTTATTTGTTGAGACCTTTGCGTTGTTTGGTTGCCTTTTGTCTGTTTTCCAGATGGGAAAACAGGAACAAGGGAAGTATAGGTTATTACTAGGTGGGGTTGAACAAGTGGAGCAGCAAACTGCAAAGCAGAAAGAAGAGGGACGTACTATAGAGGGATATGACTTCCATTCTCAAGGCGCCTGCATCCTGTGCAGGGAGACAGCCTAACATAAAATGTGCCTAACAACAAATATATTGACTTCTTACTAAAAATCTCCAGTTCATAGAACCGAGGGGTTTGTACCTTCTCCTTTAAAAGTGATAGTCCTGGGACTTCCCCGGTGGTCCCGTGGTGAAGACTCTGCGCTTCCAATGCAGCAGGCGTGGGTTCAATCCCTGGTTGGGGAGCTAAGATCCCACATGCTGCGCAGCCAAAGAAATTTTTTTCGAACGTTATACTCCTGTATTGTTGGCTTTAGTGGTTTAGATTTTGTTTTACTGTTAAGAAGATTTCAGTTTATTTACCGGGAACAAACAACACATAATGTAAGAATAGTTTCCCAGAAACGATTTCCATCATTCTCTTCCTCCCTTTCTCCCGCAGACTGGTGTTTCACCTTGACAAGTTCTCTGTCATTCCATAGGAAAGCTGTCTGGCTTGGAGGTTGCAATCCCAGGGAATTTTTCATCAGCGGGGAAGTCTCCATCACTACAGAGGAATCAAGGGAGAAGTCAGTCCCTGGTAAGTGAGATGCTCCCCCTAAACACCAACACAGCAGTCGTGTACCTTTCAAGGGGTTCAGGGGCAAGATGGGCAAGGCATTTCTACTAACTCTTCTTAAGGATCACGGACAGTGCCCTATGCTACGAGGTAAGCGGTGACTGCTGTAGTTCTTACTGGTGATCCTTTCCTGTCACTGATTCTCGGCTTTCTTTGTATTTCATAGGACTGTTGTCAGTCCAATACAAAATGAGTCTTATTTTTAAAAACCTGAAATGTTTTACAGAGCCTAGCATTCTCATATAGGGTCCTTTCCATTCTCCCCACTTTCCCGAGAGGCCAAGAACACTTCACACCATGAACTAGGAGAGGGGGTAGAGCCCTTTCTGATGAAATACATCAACAAAGACAGAGCCTTAGCCTGCTTGCTCTCTGGACAGGATCTCGGACCACAAGGTCTTCAATCCTGGTATAAATGAAGGAAGTGAGGACAGTTCAACTGGCACTCTCATAACAAGAGTTCTGAAACACCTTCCAAAGAGACTATAGCAGTAGACGAGGGAAGGGAGTGCTACAGTGTGGCAGTACAGGGGGAATGATCGGCTACAGCAGTGAAAAGTGTGGTACCGATCGGTGTGCTCTCGGGGTTCTTGTACATGTAGCATAGATGACCTCTACGGTGGCCCTCCCACCTTCCCACCTGCATTAGGTGTTCTTTTTTTTTGTAATTTATGTTTATGTATTTATTTACTGTTTGAACTTATTTATTCTACGTATTTATTTTTTTGGCCGCACTGGGTCTCTCATTGCTGTGCACGGGCTTTCTCTAGTTGGCGGCTAGCGGGGGCTACTCTCGGTTGCGGTGTGCGGGCATCTCATCGCGGTGGCTTCTCTTGTTGCGGAGCATGGGCTGTAGGCACGTGGGCTTCGGTAGTTGAGGCTCACGGGCTCTAGAATGCAGGCTCCGTCGTTGTGGCACATGCGCTTAGTTGCTGCACGGCATGTGGGATCTTCGCAGACCAGGGCTCGAACCCGTGTCCCCTGCATTGGCAGGCGCCACCAGGGAAGCCCTAGGTGTTCTCATATAGAGTCTAAAAACAGAGAGCACTGAGAGAAGGTAGTGGTTATTAAAGGCTCAGGATCTAAATTCTACCTGTCTCTACACCCCTTCCCAGCTGTCGATTTGACCCCATTTTTGAATGCTGACCTCATTGTTCAACTTTTCTCTGCCGTCTGTATACTCACCTTGAAAACTTGTTTCTGTGATGCGTTGAGCAGACACAGGGTGGCAGATTGCAGAGGTGGAAGCTGGTGGTCGGATATTTGTGGGCTGAATCTCCTTCAGTCCCATTCCCATTTCTGGTTGCCCAGAGGCCCTACTTCCTGTGTGTGACGCAGAGCCGTAGGATTGCGGGCAGGAGCCAAGTTCTCCATACAGTAAAGACCCCAGTGTGCCTTGGTTACAGTAATATACCTGGCTTCCTTCCTGGCAGGGAAGTGACAGGCGGCTATGCCCCTGATTTGTTCGTGGGCCTCCTGATCCAGCAGTTCCCTTGGCTCTGCCCCTGTCGTCAGCTGCCCCTAGGATAACTCTGAGCCCTAGCCACTTCTCTGGTAGATTTCCCTATTCCCCCACTACAGTCACACCTGAATAAGGCAACTCAGACCTTTCAGAGATGTGTCCTGAACCTCTTGTTTTCTGAAATACCTATCTGGTGGTTGTGAGACTTAAGGCCAGCGTCCCCGAGAGACTTTTTCTATTTCTCCTAGTAAACCTAGACTCATCTTCTGTCACCTTCAACTCTACTCCAATTGTGTTCTTTCAACCCAGACCTCTGACCCTGCTTTTTACTTCTGCCGTTTCATCCTCGCTCCTGCTTCCTTTCCTAAATCCATACGTCTCTTTTGGCCTTCCTAGCCCTGGGCCAAGTTCCTTCCTCTTTGCTCAGTTTTTACCCCTTTCCTTCATTCTCCCATCCAACTTTCAGTCCTTCCTTTCTCACGCCCCAGTTAGCAGCATCTGAAAATTCGAAAGGTTTGTTACTCGTCTATTAATTGTATTCCATTTACTTATTCAGTTCTATACCTGTCTTACCTGTGTATGGAAGAACAGCTGGTAGCCAAGGTGGCACCAAGAATCCTAGCAGCTCTCACTTGACGTATCCGTAGTAGTCGGCAATTTCCATTTCGTTTTCCCTCTCGGTGAAAAATTGCAGCTTGCCCGAAGAGGTGTATCTGGCAGCATTCTCCCGTTGTTGTTGAGCCCGCCTCTTCATGGCCTCTCGCTCTGGCCTCTGCTCTTGTTCGATGGGCTTTGACATGACTGGCTCAGGCACGTTGGGTTCCCTCCATGGAACTCGTTGCTTGCTGAAGTCTTGGAGTAGAAATTGGGTTTGGAGCTTGGGTGGGGACTGGCGCTTATTCACAGCAGGGGGAACAGGCTCCCGCTGGAGAGGAGCGCCAGATGAAGTTTTGGAGGGTGCAGGCCTAGGAGCAGCAGACTGAGGGACACGAGGCTGGGTATGGTTGGTCCAAGCCGGTTGGGTTGGGTTGGTCACAGTTGGCTGAGCTGGTTTGGCGGGGCCTGGCAAAGAGGCAGGAGCTGGCTGGGATGAATTGGCTGCAGCAGGTTGAGCTGAGTCAGTAGAACCAGGCTGGGCACGGTAAGCCCCAGCAGGCCGATGTGAGGCCAGAGACTGTGGCCTCCGAGGAGCGGGTCGAGCTTGAGGCTTGTCCCAGGCAGAAAAAGGCAGAGGTATCAACTTGACCTTCCCAGGAGGAGGCCGCTCATACTGGGCTGGAGATGGACACTCTGTTTCAGCACTGCTGTCTGGTTTCTGGGCTTGGACTTGCGTTTTCTCAGGACCCTTCCCCTCACGTGGGGTATGCCGCCATGGCTGGATAGCTGGGGGTGGCTGGGGGTCTTTGGGGTTGCTTGACTTTCCCAAGAGCCGACAGGAAGAGAGCCCAGTTTTCGTCTCATTCTTCTTCCCCAGCGCATGAAGAACCTTCACAGACTCCAGCATGCGCACGCCAAGGGAGGTTCGAGGCTTTTGAAAGCTCTGTTGGAGAAGCTCAGTTTGGTGTTCCTTTCGCTTCGTGTGGGGGATTGCTGGCTTCTCTTCTGCCTTGACTTTGTTCCCTGACTGCTTGTTCTCTTCAGCCTTGTTTCTCCCTCTGGTCCTTTTGGTCTTTTCCTGCCCGTGGCTCTTAGTTTTGCTGATCTTTCTGGATGCAGCTTTCTGAGGTTTGCCTTGAGAGTGCTTGGCCGTGTTCACAGGAGCCCTGTCACTGACTGCAGCGTGGCATATAACCACTTCTCCCCCTAACAGGCACTCTGGATTCTTTGGCTGGATTTTGGCCTTGGGAGCGCCACTGATAGGCTCAGAGGCTTTCTGTTTGTTCTTCCTGGGTTGATCAGAGGGAACCTTTATGACACTTGGCTTTTCCTGCACCGGATTCACCTTAATGGCTCTGGTGTCTTTAGCTTTGATCACGTTGGGACCTTGGGATTGATCAAGATCTTTCAAAGGATTAAAGAGCTGGGGAAGGTGAATATCCTCCGCCAGTGTAGTAATGTCTGCAAGACCACTGCTAGGTTCAATCCCATTTTCAAGTGTCCCTAGGTCCTGACGACTCCGGCTGTTCTCTCCCAGATCAGCATTTTCAGAACCAGGCTGCTCCTCTTGGCTGAGGGGATCGGTGCAGGCCAGCGGCTGGTGAATATCAGGGATTCCTAAAGGGAGTAGTGGAGGATCTTGGTTCTCTGTTGGGATCTGGTAGGCATCCAGAGGCTTTGAAAGCTTGGTTTTGATATCATCCACGTGCTTACTCTCTATTTGTCCCTGGCTTGGAGCTGGAGGCAGGGCCAGGAGACGCCTGGCACTCTGGACTGGAGCTGTCACTGAAATGTCCCCAAGTTCAGATGGTGGGTTACTCTCAAGTATGTGGCTGTTTCTGCTACTGCAGGACTTGGGGAGTTCTTGACTTTGTGTCACACAAAACGTCTGGCTTGGAGGTTGCAATCCCAGGGAATTTTTCATCACCAGGGGGGAGGTCTCCATCCCTACAAAGGGATCAAGGGAGAAGTCAGTCCCTGGTAAGTGAGATGCTCCCCCTAAACACCAACACAGCAGTCGTGTACCTTTCAAGGGGTTCAGGGGCAAGATGGGCAAGGCATTTCTACTAACTCTTCTTAAGGATCACGGACGGTGCCCTATGCTACGAGGTAAGCGGTGACTGTTGTAATTCTTACTGGTGAGCCTTTCCTGTCGCTGATTCTCGGCTCGCTTTGTATTTCATAGGACTGTTATAAGTCCAATACAAAATGAGTCTTATTTTTAAAAACCTGAAATGTTTTACAAAGCCTAGCATTCTCATATAGGGTCCTTTCCATTCTCCCCACTTTCCCGAGAGGCCAAGAACACGTCACACCATGAACTAGGAGAGGGGGTAGAGCCCTTGCTGATGAAATACATCAACAAAGACAGAGTCTTAGCCTGCTTGCTCTCTGGACAGGATCTCGGACCACAAGGTCTTCAATCCTGGTATAAATGAAGGAAGTGAGGACAGTTCAACTGGCACTCTCATAACAAGAGTTCTGAAACACCTTCCGAAGAGACTATAGCAGTAGATGAGGGAAGGGAGTGCTACAGTGTGGCAGTACAGGGGGAACGATCGGCTACAGCAGTGAAAAGTGTGGTACCGATTGGTGTGCTCTCGGGGTTCTTGTACATGTAGCATAGATGACCTCTACAGTGGCCCTCCCACCGTCCCACCTGCATTAGGTGTTCTTTTTTTTTGTAATTTATGTTTATGTATTTATTTACTGTTTGAACTTATTTATTCTACGTATTTATTTTTTTGGCTGCACTGGGTCTCTCATTGCTGTGCACGGGCTTTCTCTAGTTGGCGGCTAGCGGGGGCTACTCTTGGTTGCGGTGTGCGGGCTTCTCATCGCGGTGGCTTCTCTTGTTGCGGAGCATGGGCTGTAGGCACGTGGGCTTCGGTAGTTGAGGCTCACGGGCTCTAGAATGCAGGCTCCGTCGTTGTGGCACATGCGCTTAGTTGCTGCACGGCATGTGGGATCTTCGCAGACCAGGGCTCGAACCCGTGTCCCCCGCATTGCATTGGCAGGCGGATTCTTAACCACGGCGCCACCAGGGAAGCCCTAGGTGTTCTCATAGAGAGTCTAAAAACAGAGGGCACTGAGCGAAGGTAGTGGTTATTAAAGGCTCAGGATCTAAATTCTACCTGCCTCTACACCCCTTCCCAGCTGTCGATTTGACCCCATTTTTGAATGCCGACCTCATTCTTCAACTTTCTCTGGCGTTTGTTATACTCACCTTGAAAACTTGTTTCTGTGATGCGTTGAGCAGACACAGGGTGGCAGACTGCAGAGGTGGAAGCTGGTGGTCGGATATTTGTGGGCTGAATCTCCTTCAGTCCCATTCCCATTTCTGGTTGCCCAGAGGCCCGACTTCCTGTGTATGACGCCGAGCCGTAGGATTGCGGGCAGGAGCCAAGTTCTCCATACAGTAAAGACCCCAGTGTGCCTTGGTTATAGTAATATACCTGGCTCCCTTCCTGGCAGGGAAGTGGCAGGCGGCTCTGCCCCTGATTTGGAATCTGAGATGGTGTTCCCTGAGCAAGGCTGGCAGAAAGCGATGGATGTAGAGGGACCATGTTCTTGGCGTCTGAAGTTTTATCATCCTGGGCTGCCAGAAACATGGAGGAGGCAGCTGTGTGGCGGTCAGTGAGTGCCAGAGTAAAGTCTCCGAGTGAAGAAGAATTCTTTTCAGTGCTTGCTGTGATGTCCCACTCAAGAACACCTGGATAGGAAGCAGCTGAAGTGGAGATCTGGCTGTGGTCAGTAACTCCAGATAACATAGTCGTGCTAGAATGTTGGTAAAGGTAGGCACTACCCATGAGTGTCTGGAAAGGGGTACCAGTAGCCGATGCCGCACTGACGGCAGGGGCAGAGACTCTGGAGAAGTTGCAGACACTTCGTGTTAGGGAAGTTGCATTGCTCACCACAGGAGGAGAATGCTGCAGAGAATTTAGAGTTCCAAGTAGAGATGGATGTTGGAAATTTTCTGTAAGAACAAGAGGGTCATGAAAAACTCAGGGAGGTTGAGAAATTCTCACTACGTTTGAGGAACGGCATCATCTGAAGGTTCTTGCTATCAGGACACCTCTACTATCACTACTTCCTGAGAAGCCCAAAATCAGACAGTTGATGATGGCTGTAAGGACTGAGCAGTTTTCCACTCTTCTCTATTAACTGCCTGTGCTCCCATCTTGGGCACAGACGGGCAGAAGAGCCAAGTGGTGTGGTTCAGAGATTGTTCTCTAGGCTGGAAGCAACCTTCTCCCTGCCCTGTCTTTCCCTTCGGCCTGCACTCGTATTGACTTCTATGCTATTTCCTAGACTGGAAGCATTTTAGAACTAGGAGGCCCTTAGAGAACTTCGATGTTCTCAGTCTCATTTCGTGAGTAAGGAAACTGAGGCTCAGAGAGGTCGGGTTGACTTGTTCAAGTTCTCTCATTATGTTAGTATCATTACCAGGTTTCAGAACCTAAGTATCCTGACTTCCTTGCCAGGACTCCACTCTGAGCATGATACTGCCAGAAAGCAGGAGAAATAGAACTTATAATATAGGCATTTTTTTTGTCCATTAGAAAACAGTACGGCTATTACCATTGTCGTCTTCAGTGTCTCCCTTTGCTTGTGCAGTTCCCACGCTATTACCTAGAGGTGACGTACAGCTCAGTCCAACTGGTGAATTGAAAGAGTCATTTTTGCCCTCTTCAAGCCTGGTTTCTCATCCTACCTCAAAATGATTACCCGAAAGTGGATTTCTTAAGTGCTTTTGGAAAGGGAAAAGTTATCTGATTACTTCAGATTACTCACCTATAAAGTGGTTATAACACCACCACCAATAATAATAGCAGTAATAATTAATAGATGAATAAGCTGATCTGTTGCGTATGATTTATATGGAGGAAGATACAATAAGTTCTAGAAAGACAAAGAAAAATCATGACAAGCATATTACGTTAACGAAAAAGAAATCCATAGATATTAATGAAAACTGGGGTATGTGGCAAGTATCAAAGCCTAATGAATTTACTGACAAATGGCATTCTGTACCATCCATGCAATATTATGAAAGTGAATTTTGCCCACTCTATTTTAGTGAATACTATTAACCAGAAAACACGATGGAGGTGATAGAGGTGAATGAATTCCTAGCCAATGCATACAGACAGAGAAGGTATGTCAGTAAAAAATGCATAACAAGCAACAGAATGCAATAAATGTGCATGTATAGGTAGCCACAACACATATAGACAAGTATTTCAATGAAAACCGGTACGAAGCAGACAGCAAAATAATAAGTGTAAAAGAGTTTCATTATTGTGCTCCTTCATATTTTTACCCAGCAAGTAAGAGGTATTAAGCCTAGGAGAAATATATATTTCAATGAATATAGCTTATATAATAAGCAGAAAGGAAGCTTAAAATGTATCAGGAAGGTTTTTGGATTTATCCTAGAACTTAGATTAGAATCATCTTCAGCATCCAGGAAGATGGCATCCCAAAACCTCAAAAAACCATCATGCCTAGAATCCAATTAAAAAAGATTTTCAAATGTAAGAAAATCCACAGGACTCCACAATATGGTTTTCGATAAACGTGGATGTTTGTTTGTTTTGTTTCTTTGGCCGCGCCGCGTGGCCCTGGCCGTGAAAGCACCGAGTCCTAAGCACTGGACCGCCAGGGAATTCCCTAAGTGGGGGGAATTAGAGATGTGGGGCTTGACTTTTTCTTCTTCTTCTTCGGTAGCTAAGATCTACAAGCGAACGATGGCTGTTGATCAATGTGCTCTCTGTGTTAGGAAGGAAATAACTGTAAAAATGAAAAGCAGCCTTGCCTTAGAACCTACATATCACACCAAGGAAAATAGTCCTTCTGATTCAATTTAGAAGATATCACTTAAAATGTTGAATTGGTGAAATGTCTACCTAGTTTAAAAATTAGAAAGAATAAAACACTGAAAAGCAGCCCCCTAGATAACCACTGTGGTTGCTTGTTTATAGGAGGCATCATTTCTAAAACGTATTTCTAAAATGTTTATATTCAAAACTGTCAAGTGGCCAACTGTATTCAGAGAGGCAATAAAAGAAAGAAAACGGAGTATGACTTTTCTGATAAGCTGCCTTTCCCGGTGATCCCCTGTTCTGGCCTTACTTTCCTTCTTAGTCTGTTAATGTAAGGGTTTGCTACCATCAACTTGGTTTTGCCCTGCTCTGAGCAGGTTTCCCTCTGTGCTGTTTCTGCTTTAATTGAAAATCTTTGGTTCCCATCAGCATTCCATTGCAAACTCCGTTTTTCTTGAGAGCTCCTCTATGCTTTCCCTCTTCATTCTTACATTTTCTCCCATCTCTTGGTGCCTGTTGGCCTGTGCTAATGAAAACCATCCTAAACTTCCTTACGCTCGACTCTGTGCCTCCCTGTAGAGCCCAGTACTCTCCATCCTCTCTCCCTATTCTCTCTTTTCAACTAGTCGAAATCCTAGTGGAGGGAGACCATTAGAGATGAAACATCTTGGTATATATTGCTAGTTTTCTATGTCCCCTGGCTTTTCTATGTTTCTGTTGAAACACTCTTGAGAAGTGTCTGATTTCGTTTTCTACATGGGTACCCTTTAAGGCTCAATACTGGAAAAGAAGGGGATCAGAGTGATCAACCCAATGTGGTATCCTAACGTAACAGTTAAGGAAAGCAACAGGCTTTGTGAGACAGCCAGTGATTTGTCCAAAGTCACACAGATAGTAAACGTCAAAGTCAAAAGTGAAATTAGGTCTCCAGACTTGTAGTTCAATACTTTCCCTCATTATTCCATGCTATTTTGAATCTCCTACTCAATTTAGGGGCAAAAGAAATCGAACGCAAAACTTTCCAAAGTTTCTTTTCTTACCTGACATGGTCAGAGAAGAGGAAGCATCCACTGCAGGTACAAGGGATGAGGAGACAACACTAGAGGATGTCTGAGTGGCTGCAGCTGAACGGCGCACGTGTCCAGTACAGAGGTCACTGGTTACTGGTCCAAACAGCTCCACGGAAACCCCAAGGCTCTACCAAGTGGTAGTAGGTTTGGTAGGAGAGTGATGTCACAAAGCAGGCAGTTGAAAGGTATGAGAGAGCCAATAGGGAGGTCCGATCCCCAACAGGAAGGCGGGCTTGGGTGAAGAGAGTGTAGGAGAGCTAAAACAACACCTGAGTTTCTGAGCTCTGGGGAGGAAATCCTAGAAGACAGATTTACCTCCCCCAGGCTCTTCCATTAGGGAAATCATTGCCACATTTCTTACAGACGTTCATTAATACACTGAACTAAGAGTTACTTATATTCTACAGAGTATTCTATTTTATGTATCATATACTTAGAGCTATATAGATCTTATTTAATTAATAATCCTTAGGAAGGAAAGAGCCATCTAGTTTGAACTATTACAGTTGTTCTGAAATCAGATGTGTCTAATGAGTGAACTGATAGCAGCTTTTAAGGAGCCAAAGTAGGGATTAAGAAGCTCTCTTTGTAACTTGGTTCAAGAGTAGGGTGAAGTTTGTTGAGTGTACCTTGTGGAGAATGTTGTGGTCCAAGGCTCTTCTCTTTTAGTTTCTTCTCCTTGACTCCTACCTTCCTTGGGCTGGGCTAGGCTGGGGGCCAGGTTGGACTTGCGACTTAACGTTTCTCTTCCGCTTCCTCTTTTTTTTTTTCTTCCATTATGGGCATTGCTTCGAGGACAAGCCTTGATCTTGCATTGGACGTTACTTCCTGTCAACTTCCAGCAGCAGGAGTCTTCTTTTCAGTGCTTGATGCTTCACGAAATAGACTCTGCCCGTTGGCAGCAAATACCAGAGAGCTAGGAGACAGAGCTGGTTGCAGACCTTTCCTCTTCCAGCCTTTGGTTGCAATTGTTTGGCCCATAATTTGCTAGCTCTAGTTCCTTGGGCCACACAGGTATCCTGCCATCTCCAGCTCTTGTTATATGTGAGAGACATTCTGAACACTGTCCCTTTTTCTTTGCACAGAAGTATATACAGTGTGGCAGTTACTGTAATCTCCTCCGCCTTGCAAACAGCCACTCTAGAATCTTGGACCTCTAGGACTCTCTGTCTTGCATGCTTGGGGGCAAGGCCAAGCAAAATGAAGAGGAGAATAATTAGAGAAAGAGGAGGACGTTGGTGGAGAATTGGGAGCAGGTAAGGTGAAAGGGCACAGGAGAAAAGAGATGCATGTAGACTTTTTGGTTTCTGTGGGAAACAGGTTGACACACTTGGGCCTCATTTGGTATTAACAGAACAGAGAGTTAAAGATCTAAGTAGCTAGATAGTGTGCAGCAACTGCCATGAAGTCTGTACACTGAAGAGAACAGTCTCACATCTAGTTTTCATTTTGTTTTATGTCATAGTACCTTATTTATAGCATTCACTGGTGTGTTTGTAGAATACAGATGTTTTCAAATGCTCTGGTTTTGTCTACATGGTTATCTCCTTGTCCTGTTTGTAAGGAATCCAACATTGTAAGACATATTGCATGTTTTTCTCTTGACGATTGTTGACCTTGAAGCGTCATGAACTGACTTGAGCTGTTGGATTCTGTGGAGAAACGTTCAAAAGGGTCTGTGAAAAAGGCACTGTGGTGAGTCGCATTATGCACCCGAGCGTAAGGAGCAAGATATCTGCCACCAGCCCAGCTTGGCCTGGATTGCCTCTGTTTTAGTTCCCCTGGTTAGTGCTTTTCTCCCTAACCACTCTTGTGACTGTGATAATGTGAGTAAGGGCGGAGTTGCTAACGATCTATGTGTGAGGTAAGCTGGTTTGAGGGAGGAAATCTATGGACCTAGTCATTTTCCTTGGTGGTAAGCTTTCAGGGGTGCAGAGATTGATCTTCCTGGGGCCTTTTCTGGTCCCAGGAAGATATCGCATAGATGGGACCTCCCAAGACACACATTGAATCTTTAGGCCTGTTTTTCCTATTATGAGGTACGAGTTTCTTCACTGATGGGGATGATGCTTATCTGAGAAGAAATTGTGAAAGGTGGTGTAGTGTAGAGGTGTGGCTTAAGCTTTTAAGTTTTCCTCCAGGTTTTTCCCCTAAGCTTCCTACTTCGGACGGCCTACTTACATGATACTAGTAGGTGATGTCCGGCTAACAACTTCCTAAATATACCTGCAAGCCAGATCAGTGTCTCTTTTCTCTGTATTCCCATGGAAATCAAGAGTCCCGCCGAATTTTCCATCGAAACAGTTGATTTGTGTTGTCTCTAGGAATTCTAAAGGGCGTACCGTTGCTTCCTAACCGGTG
The DNA here is from genome assembly GCF_965194805.1 of Balaenoptera borealis. Taxonomy (NCBI): domain Eukaryota; kingdom Metazoa; phylum Chordata; class Mammalia; order Artiodactyla; family Balaenopteridae; genus Balaenoptera; species Balaenoptera borealis. The sequence continues at coordinate 11,937 of NW_028122775.1, read as the reverse complement.
TCATTTGGGAGATCCGCCTCTGTACGTTCAAATGATTAATTTTGAGACTTTGCTCATGTGTGCAGTAAACCCTTGAATTCCCTAAGACCTTCCTTTCCTCCATCTCCTACCCCATTAAGCCCGCTTCAGTTCATCTCCTGAATTTCTTTGGAATCTGTCAGCCAGCTCTTCCTCAACTTCCTAATACTGAACTTGCCTGTCTGTTGCGATTAGGTCCTAACTAGTGTCCATATATCTTGTTTCCTTCCAATCCACTCTTCACACAAGAAACCTTCAAAGCAAGTTGGAACGTTGCTCATAAACATCGCTCACAAGCATTGTTTTGAGAATAGAAAACACACTGTTGGCCTTTAAGACTCTGCGTGGTCTAGAATCCTCTCTGCTTCTCTAGCCCCATCTTGTGCCACTTTTGCCCTCACTTTCTATGCTTCAGATACACTGAATTAACCTTAGTTCTCACTCATCTGACAGAAGTCAGTTCAGATACTATTTTTCACTGTGATTCCTAGCATTAAGGAATTTGATTATCAGGTTTTGTATGAGGACTATTTCATCAGGGGTACAGAAGTTCTGGCCATCTCTGGTTTTGGATATCCCTTATTTGTTGAGACCTTTGCGTTGTTTGGTTGCCTTTTGTCTGTTTTCCAGATGGGAAAACAGGAACAAGGGAAGTATAGGTTATTACTAGGTGGGGTTGAACAAGTGGAGCAGCAAACTGCAAAGCAGAAAGAAGAGGGACGTACTATAGAGGGATATGACTTCCATTCTCAAGGCGCCTGCATCCTGTGCAGGGAGACAGCCTAACATAAAATGTGCCTAACAACAAATATATTGACTTCTTACTAAAAATCTCCAGTTCATAGAACCGAGGGGTTTGTACCTTCTCCTTTAAAAGTGATAGTCCTGGGACTTCCCCGGTGGTCCCGTGGTGAAGACTCTGCGCTTCCAATGCAGCAGGCGTGGGTTCAATCCCTGGTTGGGGAGCTAAGATCCCACATGCTGCGCAGCCAAAGAAATTTTTTTCGAACGTTATACTCCTGTATTGTTGGCTTTAGTGGTTTAGATTTTGTTTTACTGTTAAGAAGATTTCAGTTTATTTACCGGGAACAAACAACACATAATGTAAGAATAGTTTCCCAGAAACGATTTCCATCATTCTCTTCCTCCCTTTCTCCCGCAGACTGGTGTTTCACCTTGACAAGTTCTCTGTCATTCCATAGGAAAGCTGTCTGGCTTGGAGGTTGCAATCCCAGGGAATTTTTCATCAGCGGGGAAGTCTCCATCACTACAGAGGAATCAAGGGAGAAGTCAGTCCCTGGTAAGTGAGATGCTCCCCCTAAACACCAACACAGCAGTCGTGTACCTTTCAAGGGGTTCAGGGGCAAGATGGGCAAGGCATTTCTACTAACTCTTCTTAAGGATCACGGACAGTGCCCTATGCTACGAGGTAAGCGGTGACTGCTGTAGTTCTTACTGGTGATCCTTTCCTGTCACTGATTCTCGGCTTTCTTTGTATTTCATAGGACTGTTGTCAGTCCAATACAAAATGAGTCTTATTTTTAAAAACCTGAAATGTTTTACAGAGCCTAGCATTCTCATATAGGGTCCTTTCCATTCTCCCCACTTTCCCGAGAGGCCAAGAACACGTCACACCATGAACTAGGAGAGGGGGTAGAGCCCTTGCTGATGAAATACATCAACAAAGACAGAGCCTTAGCCTGCTTGCTCTCTGGACAGGATCTCGGACCACAAGGTCTTCAATCCTGGTATAAATGAAGGAAGTGAGGACAGTTCAACTGGCACTCTCATAACAAGAGTTCTGAAACACCTTCCGAAGAGACTATAGCAGTAGATGAGGGAAGGGAGTGCTACAGTGTGGCAGTACAGGGGGAACGATCGGCTACAGCAGTGAAAAGTGTGGTACCGATTGGTGTGCTCTCGGGGTTCTTGTACATGTAGCATAGATGACCTCTACGGTGGCCCTCCCACCGTCCCACCTGCATTAGGTGTTCTTTTTTTTTGTAATTTATGTTTATGTATTTATTTACTGTTTGAACTTATTTATTCTACGTATTTATTTTTTTGGCCGCACTGGGTCTCTCATTGCTGTGCACGGGCTTTCTCTAGTTGGCGGCTAGCGGGGGCTACTCTTGGTTGCGGTGTGCGGGCTTCTCATCGCGGTGGCTTCTCTTGTTGCGGAGCATGGGCTGTAGGCACGTGGGCTTCGGTAGTTGAGGCTCACGGGCTCTAGAATGCAGGCTCCGTCGTTGTGGCACATGCGCTTAGTTGCTGCACGGCATGTGGGATCTTCGCAGACCAGGGCTCGAACCCGTGTCCCCCGCATTGCATTGGCAGGCGGATTCTTAACCACGGCGCCACCAGGGAAGCCCTAGGTGTTCTCATAGAGAGTCTAAAAACAGAGGGCACTGAGCGAAGGTAGTGGTTATTAAAGGCTCAGGATCTAAATTCTACCTGCCTCTACACCCCTTCCCAGCTGTCGATTTGACCCCATTTTTGAATGCCGACCTCATTCTTCAACTTTCTCTGGCGTTTGTTATACTCACCTTGAAAACTTGTTTCTGTGATGCGTTGAGCAGACACAGGGTGGCAGACTGCAGAGGTGGAAGCTGGTGGTCGGATATTTGTGGGCTGAATCTCCTTCAGTCCCATTCCCATTTCTGGTTGCCCAGAGGCCCGACTTCCTGTGTATGACGCCGAGCCGTAGGATTGCGGGCAGGAGCCAAGTTCTCCATACAGTAAAGACCCCAGTGTGCCTTGGTTATAGTAATATACCTGGCTTCCTTCCTGGCAGGGAAGTGGCAGGCGGCTATGCCCCTGATTTGTTCGTGGGCCTCCTGATCCAGCAGTTCCCTTGGCTCTGCCCCTGTCGTCAGCTGCCCCTAGGATAACTCTGAGCCCTAGCCACTTCTCTGGTAGATTTCCCTATTCCCCCACTACAGTCACACCTGAATAAGGCAACTCAGACCTTTCAGAGATGTGTCCTGAACCTCTTGTTTTCTGAAATACCTATCTGGTGGTTGTGAGACTTAAGGCCAGCGTCCCCGAGAGACTTTTTCTATTTCTCCTAGTAAACCTAGACTCATCTTCTGTCACCTTCAACTCTACTCCAATTGTGTTCTTTCAACCCAGACCTCTGACCCTGCTTTTTACTTCTGCCGTTTCATCCTCGCTCCTGCTTCCTTTCCTAAATCCATACGTCTCTTTTGGCCTTCCTAGCCCTGGGCCAAGTTCCTTCCTCTTTGCTCAGTTTTTACCCCTTTCCTTCATTCTCCCATCCAACTTTCAGTCCTTCCTTTCTCACGCCCCAGTTAGCAGCATCTGAAAATTCGAAAGGTTTGTTACTCGTCTATTAATTGTATTCCATTTACTTATTCAGTTCTATACCTGTCTTACCTGTGTATGGAAGAACAGCTGGTAGCCAAGGTGGCACCAAGAATCCTAGCAGCTCTCACTTGACGTATCCGTAGTAGTCGGCAATTTCCATTTCGTTTTCCCTCTCGGTGAAAAATTGCAGCTTGCCCGAAGAGGTGTATCTGGCAGCATTCTCCCGTTGTTGTTGAGCCCGCCTCTTCATGGCCTCTCGCTCTGGCCTCTGCTCTTGTTCGATGGGCTTTGACATGACTGGCTCAGGCACGTTGGGTTCCCTCCATGGAACTCGTTGCTTGCTGAAGTCTTGGAGTAGAAATTGGGTTTGGAGCTTGGGTGGGGACTGGCGCTTATTCACAGCAGGGGGAACAGGCTCCCGCTGGAGAGGAGCGCCAGATGAAGTTTTGGAGGGTGCAGGCCTAGGAGCAGCAGACTGAGGGACACGAGGCTGGGTATGGTTGGTCCAAGCCGGTTGGGTTGGGTTGGTCACAGTTGGCTGAGCTGGTTTGGCGGGGCCTGGCAAAGAGGCAGGAGCTGGCTGGTGGGATGAATTGGCTGCAGCAGGTTGAGCTGAGTCAGTAGAACCAGGCTGGGCACGGTAAGCCCCAGCAGGCCGATGTGAGGCCAGAGACTGTGGCCTCCGAGGAGCGGGTCGAGCTTGAGGCTTGTCCCAGGCAGAAAAAGGCAGAGGTATCAACTTGACCTTCCCAGGAGGAGGCCGCTCATACTGGGCTGGAGATGGACACTCTGTTTCAGCACTGCTGTCTGGTTTCTGGGCTTGGACTTGCGTTTTCTCAGGACCCTTCCCCTCACGTGGGGTATGCCGCCATGGCTGGATAGCTGGGGGTGGCTGGGGGTCTTTGGGGTTGCTTGACTTTCCCAAGAGCCGACAGGAAGAGAGCCCAGTTTTCGTCTCATTCTTCTTCCCCAGCGCATGAAGAACCTTCACAGACTCCAGCATGCGCACGCCAAGGGAGGTTCGAGGCTTTTGAAAGCTCTGTTGGAGAAGCTCAGTTTGGTGTTCCTTTCGCTTCGTGTGGGGGATTGCTGGCTTCTCTTCTGCCTTGACTTTGTTCCCTGACTGCTTGTTCTCTTCAGCCTTGTTTCTCCCTCTGGTCCTTTTGGTCTTTTCCTGCCCGTGGCTCTTAGTTTTGCTGATCTTTCTGGATGCAGCTTTCTGAGGTTTGCCTTGAGAGTGCTTGGCCGTGTTCACAGGAGCCCTGTCACTGACTGCAGCGTGGCATATAACCACTTCTCCCCCTAACAGGCACTCTGGATTCTTTGGCTGGATTTTGGCCTTGGGAGCGCCACTGATAGGCTCAGAGGCTTTCTGTTTGTTCTTCCTGGGTTGATCAGAGGGAACCTTTATGACACTTGGCTTTTCCTGCACCGGATTCACCTTAATGGCTCTGGTGTCTTTAGCTTTGATCACGTTGGGACCTTGGGATTGATCAAGATCTTTCAAAGGATTAAAGAGCTGGGGAAGGTGAATATCCTCCGCCAGTGTAGTAATGTCTGCAAGACCACTGCTAGGTTCAATCCCATTTTCAAGTGTCCCTAGGTCCTGACGACTCCGGCTGTTCTCTCCCAGATCAGCATTTTCAGAACCAGGCTGCTCCTCTTGGCTGAGGGGATCGGTGCAGGCCAGCGGCTGGTGAATATCAGGGATTCCTAAAGGGAGTAGTGGAGGATCTTGGTTCTCTGTTGGGATCTGGTAGGCATCCAGAGGCTTTGAAAGCTTGGTTTTGATATCATCCACGTGCTTACTCTCTATTTGTCCCTGGCTTGGAGCTGGAGGCAGGGCCAGGAGACGCCTGGCACTCTGGACTGGAGCTGTCACTGAAATGTCCCCAAGTTCAGATGGTGGGTTACTCTCAAGTATGTGGCTGTTTCTGCTACTGCAGGACTTGGGGAGTTCTTGACTTTGTGTCACACAAAACGTCTGGCTTGGAGGTTGCAATCCCAGGGAATTTTTCATCACCAGGGGGGAGGTCTCCATCCCTACAAAGGGATCAAGGGAGAAGTCAGTCCCTGGTAAGTGAGATGCTCCCCCTAAACACCAACACAGCAGTCGTGTACCTTTCAAGGGGTTCAGGGGCAAGATGGGCAAGGCATTTCTACTAACTCTTCTTAAGGATCACGGACGGTGCCCTATGCTACGAGGTAAGCGGTGACTGTTGTAATTCTTACTGGTGAGCCTTTCCTGTCGCTGATTCTCGGCTCGCTTTGTATTTCATAGGACTGTTATAAGTCCAATACAAAATGAGTCTTATTTTTAAAAACCTGAAATGTTTTACAAAGCCTAGCATTCTCATATAGGGTCCTTTCCATTCTCCCCACTTTCCCGAGAGGCCAAGAACACGTCACACCATGAACTAGGAGAGGGGGTAGAGCCCTTGCTGATGAAATACATCAACAAAGACAGAGTCTTAGCCTGCTTGCTCTCTGGACAGGATCTCGGACCACAAGGTCTTCAATCCTGGTATAAATGAAGGAAGTGAGGACAGTTCAACTGGCACTCTCATAACAAGAGTTCTGAAACACCTTCCGAAGAGACTATAGCAGTAGATGAGGGAAGGGAGTGCTACAGTGTGGCAGTACAGGGGGAACGATCGGCTACAGCAGTGAAAAGTGTGGTACCGATTGGTGTGCTCTCGGGGTTCTTGTACATGTAGCATAGATGACCTCTACAGTGGCCCTCCCACCGTCCCACCTGCATTAGGTGTTCTTTTTTTTTGTAATTTATGTTTATGTATTTATTTACTGTTTGAACTTATTTATTCTACGTATTTATTTTTTTGGCTGCACTGGGTCTCTCATTGCTGTGCACGGGCTTTCTCTAGTTGGCGGCTAGCGGGGGCTACTCTTGGTTGCGGTGTGCGGGCTTCTCATCGCGGTGGCTTCTCTTGTTGCGGAGCATGGGCTGTAGGCACGTGGGCTTCGGTAGTTGAGGCTCACGGGCTCTAGAATGCAGGCTCCGTCGTTGTGGCACATGCGCTTAGTTGCTGCACGGCATGTGGGATCTTCGCAGACCAGGGCTCGAACCCGTGTCCCCCGCATTGCATTGGCAGGCGGATTCTTAACCACGGCGCCACCAGGGAAGCCCTAGGTGTTCTCATAGAGAGTCTAAAAACAGAGGGCACTGAGCGAAGGTAGTGGTTATTAAAGGCTCAGGATCTAAATTCTACCTGCCTCTACACCCCTTCCCAGCTGTCGATTTGACCCCATTTTTGAATGCCGACCTCATTCTTCAACTTTCTCTGGCGTTTGTTATACTCACCTTGAAAACTTGTTTCTGTGATGCGTTGAGCAGACACAGGGTGGCAGACTGCAGAGGTGGAAGCTGGTGGTCGGATATTTGTGGGCTGAATCTCCTTCAGTCCCATTCCCATTTCTGGTTGCCCAGAGGCCCGACTTCCTGTGTATGACGCCGAGCCGTAGGATTGCGGGCAGGAGCCAAGTTCTCCATACAGTAAAGACCCCAGTGTGCCTTGGTTATAGTAATATACCTGGCTCCCTTCCTGGCAGGGAAGTGGCAGGCGGCTCTGCCCCTGATTTGGAATCTGAGATGGTGTTCCCTGAGCAAGGCTGGCAGAAAGCGATGGATGTAGAGGGACCATGTTCTTGGCGTCTGAAGTTTTATCATCCTGGGCTGCCAGAAACATGGAGGAGGCAGCTGTGTGGCGGTCAGTGAGTGCCAGAGTAAAGTCTCCGAGTGAAGAAGAATTCTTTTCAGTGCTTGCTGTGATGTCCCACTCAAGAACACCTGGATAGGAAGCAGCTGAAGTGGAGATCTGGCTGTGGTCAGTAACTCCAGATAACATAGTCGTGCTAGAATGTTGGTAAAGGTAGGCACTACCCATGAGTGTCTGGAAAGGGGTACCAGTAGCCGATGCCGAACTGACGGCAGGGGCAGAGACTCTGGAGAAGTTGCAGACACTTCGTGTTAGGGAAGTTGCATTGCTCACCACAGGAGGAGAATGCTGCAGAGAATTTAGAGTTCCAAGTAGAGATGGATGTTGGAAATTTTCTGTAAGAACAAGAGGGTCATGAAAAACTCAGGGAGGTTGAGAAATTCTCACTACGTTTGAGGAACGGCATCATCTGAAGGTTCTTGCTATCAGGACACCTCTACTATCACTACTTCCTGAGAAGCCCAAAATCAGACAGTTGATGATGGCTGTAAGGACTGAGCAGTTTTCCACTCTTCTCTATTAACTGCCTGTGCTCCCATCTTGGGCACAGACGGGCAGAAGAGCCAAGTGGTGTGGTTCAGAGATTGTTCTCTAGGCTGGAAGCAACCTTCTCCCTGCCCTGTCTTTCCCTTCGGCCTGCACTCGTATTGACTTCTATGCTATTTCCTAGACTGGAAGCATTTTAGAACTAGGAGGCCCTTAGAGAACTTCGATGTTCTCAGTCTCATTTCGTGAGTAAGGAAACTGAGGCTCAGAGAGGTCGGGTTGACTTGTTCAAGTTCTCTCATTATGTTAGTATCATTACCAGGTTTCAGAACCTAAGTATCCTGACTTCCTTGCCAGGACTCCACTCTGAGCATGATACTGCCAGAAAGCAGGAGAAATAGAACTTATAATATAGGCATTTTTTTTGTCCATTAGAAAACAGTACGGCTATTACCATTGTCGTCTTCAGTGTCTCCCTTTGCTTGTGCAGTTCCCACGCTATTACCTAGAGGTGACGTACAGCTCAGTCCAACTGGTGAATTGAAAGAGTCATTTTTGCCCTCTTCAAGCCTGGTTTCTCATCCTACCTCAAAATGATTACCCGAAAGTGGATTTCTTAAGTGCTTTTGGAAAGGGAAAAGTTATCTGATTACTTCAGATTACTCACCTATAAAGTGGTTATAACACCACCACCAATAATAATAGCAGTAATAATTAATAGATGAATAAGCTGATCTGTTGCGTATGATTTATATGGAGGAAGATACAATAAGTTCTAGAAAGACAAAGAAAAATCATGACAAGCATATTACGTTAACGAAAAAGAAATCCATAGATATTAATGAAAACTGGGGTATGTGGCAAGTATCAAAGCCTAATGAATTTACTGACAAATGGCATTCTGTACCATCCATGCAATATTATGAAAGTGAATTTTGCCCACTCTATTTTAGTGAATACTATTAACCAGAAAACACGATGGAGGTGATAGAGGTGAATGAATTCCTAGCCAATGCATACAGACAGAGAAGGTATGTCAGTAAAAAATGCATAACAAGCAACAGAATGCAATAAATGTGCATGTATAGGTAGCCACAACACATATAGACAAGTATTTCAATGAAAACCGGTACGAAGCAGACAGCAAAATAATAAGTGTAAAAGAGTTTCATTATTGTGCTCCTTCATATTTTTACCCAGCAAGTAAGAGGTATTAAGCCTAGGAGAAATATATATTTCAATGAATATAGCTTATATAATAAGCAGAAAGGAAGCTTAAAATGTATCAGGAAGGTTTTTGGATTTATCCTAGAACTTAGATTAGAATCATCTTCAGCATCCAGGAAGATGGCATCCCAAAACCTCAAAAAACCATCATGCCTAGAATCCAATTAAAAAAGATTTTCAAATGTAAGAAAATCCACAGGACTCCACAATATGGTTTTCGATAAACGTGGATGTTTGTTTGTTTTGTTTCTTTGGCCGCGCCGCGTGGCCCTGGCCGTGAAAGCACCGAGTCCTAAGCACTGGACCGCCAGGGAATTCCCTAAGTGGGGGGAATTAGAGATGTGGGGCTTGACTTTTTCTTCTTCTTCTTCGGTAGCTAAGATCTACAAGCGAACGATGGCTGTTGATCAATGTGCTCTCTGTGTTAGGAAGGAAATAACTGTAAAAATGAAAAGCAGCCTTGCCTTAGAACCTACATATCACACCAAGGAAAATAGTCCTTCTGATTCAATTTAGAAGATATCACTTAAAATGTTGAATTGGTGAAATGTCTACCTAGTTTAAAAATTAGAAAGAATAAAACACTGAAAAGCAGCCCCCTAGATAACCACTGTGGTTGCTTGTTTATAGGAGGCATCATTTCTAAAACGTATTTCTAAAATGTTTATATTCAAAACTGTCAAGTGGCCAACTGTATTCAGAGAGGCAATAAAAGAAAGAAAACGGAGTATGACTTTTCTGATAAGCTGCCTTTCCCGGTGATCCCCTGTTCTGGCCTTACTTTCCTTCTTAGTCTGTTAATGTAAGGGTTTGCTACCATCAACTTGGTTTTGCCCTGCTCTGAGCAGGTTTCCCTCTGTGCTGTTTCTGCTTTAATTGAAAATCTTTGGTTCCCATCAGCATTCCATTGCAAACTCCGTTTTTCTTGAGAGCTCCTCTATGCTTTCCCTCTTCATTCTTACATTTTCTCCCATCTCTTGGTGCCTGTTGGCCTGTGCTAATGAAAACCGTCCTAAACTTCCTTACGCTCGACTCTGTGCCTCCCTGTAGAGCCCAGTACTCTCCATCCTCTCTCCCTATTCTCTCTTTTCAACTAGTCGAAATCCTAGTGGAGGGAGACCATTAGAGATGAAACATCTTGGTATATATTGCTAGTTTTCTATGTCCCCTGGCTTTTCTATGTTTCTGTTGAAACACTCTTGAGAAGTGTCTGATTTCGTTTTCTACATGGGTACCCTTTAAGGCTCAATACTGGAAAAGAAGGGGATCAGAGTGATCAACCCAATGTGGTATCCTAACGTAACAGTTAAGGAAAGCAACAGGCTTTGTGAGACAGCCAGTGATTTGTCCAAAGTCACACAGATAGTAAACGTCAAAGTCAAAAGTGAAATTAGGTCTCCAGACTTGTAGTTCAATACTTTCCCTCATTATTCCATGCTATTTTGAATCTCCTACTCAATTTAGGGGCAAAAGAAATCGAACGCAAAACTTTCCAAAGTTTCTTTTCTTACCTGACATGGTCAGAGAAGAGGAAGCATCCACTGCAGGTACAAGGGATGAGGAGACAACACTAGAGGATGTCTGAGTGGCTGCAGCTGAACGGCGCACGTGTCCAGTACAGAGGTCACTGGTTACTGGTCCAAACAGCTCCACGGAAACCCCAAGGCTCTACCAAGTGGTAGTAGGTTTGGTAGGAGAGTGATGTCACAAAGCAGGCAGTTGAAAGGTATGAGAGAGCCAATAGGGAGGTCCGATCCCCAACAGGAAGGCGGGCTTGGGTGAAGAGAGTGTAGGAGAGCTAAAACAACACCTGAGTTTCTGAGCTCTGGGGAGGAAATCCTAGAAGACAGATTTACCTCCCCCAGGCTCTTCCATTAGGGAAATCATTGCCACATTTCTTACAGACGTTCATTAATACACTGAACTAAGAGTTACTTATATTCTACAGAGTATTCTATTTTATGTATCATATACTTAGAGCTATATAGATCTTATTTAATTAATAATCCTTAGGAAGGAAAGAGCCATCTAGTTTGAACTATTACAGTTGTTCTGAAATCAGATGTGTCTAATGAGTGAACTGATAGCAGCTTTTAAGGAGCCAAAGTAGGGATTAAGAAGCTCTCTTTGTAACTTGGTTCAAGAGTAGGGTGAAGTTTGTTGAGTGTACCTTGTGGAGAATGTTGTGGTCCAAGGCTCTTCTCTTTTAGTTTCTTCTCCTTGACTCCTACCTTCCTTGGGCTGGGCTAGGCTGGGGGCCAGGTTGGACTTGCGACTTAACGTTTCTCTTCCGCTTCCTCTTTTTTTTTTTCTTCCATTATGGGCATTGCTTCGAGGACAAGCCTTGATCTTGCATTGGACGTTACTTCCTGTCAACTTCCAGCAGCAGGAGTCTTCTTTTCAGTGCTTGATGCTTCACGAAATAGACTCTGCCCGTTGGCAGCAAATACCAGAGAGCTAGGAGACAGAGCTGGTTGCAGACCTTTCCTCTTCCAGCCTTTGGTTGCAATTGTTTGGCCCATAATTTGCTAGCTCTAGTTCCTTGGGCCACACAGGTATCCTGCCATCTCCAGCTCTTGTTATATGTGAGAGACATTCTGAACACTGTCCCTTTTTCTTTGCACAGAAGTATATACAGTGTGGCAGTTACTGTAATCTCCTCCGCCTTGCAAACAGCCACTCTAGAATCTTGGACCTCTAGGACTCTCTGTCTTGCATGCTTGGGGGCAAGGCCAAGCAAAATGAAGAGGAGAATAATTAGAGAAAGAGGAGGACGTTGGTGGAGAATTGGGAGCAGGTAAGGTGAAAGGGCACAGGAGAAAAGAGATGCATGTAGACTTTTTGGTTTCTGTGGGAAACAGGTTGACACACTTGGGCCTCATTTGGTATTAACAGAACAGAGAGTTAAAGATCTAAGTAGCTAGATAGTGTGCAGCAACTGCCATGAAGTCTGTACACTGAAGAGAACAGTCTCACATCTAGTTTTCATTTTGTTTTATGTCATAGTACCTTATTTATAGCATTCACTGGTGTGTTTGTAGAATACAGATGTTTTCAAATGCTCTGGTTTTGTCTACATGGTTATCTCCTTGTCCTGTTTGTAAGGAATCCAACATTGTAAGACATATTGCATGTTTTTCTC